>NW_015387596.1:229884-239254 GCF_001527695.2 Protobothrops mucrosquamatus
TTCTTCTTCTTCTTCTTCTTCTTCTTCTTCTTCTTCTTCTTCTTCTTCTTCTTCTTCTTCTTCTTCTTCTTCTTCTTCTTCTTCTTCTTCTTCTTCTTCTTCTTCTTCTTCTTCTTCTTCTTCTTCTTCTTCTTCTTCTTCTTCTTCTTCTTCTTCTTCTTCTTCTTCTTCTTCCTCCTCCTCCTCCCCCTCCTCCTCCTCCTCCTCCTCCTCCTCCTCCCCCTCTTCCTCCTTGTTATTGTTATCATCTATTTTGTAGACCTGCTTTTGTGATTGAAAGACTGAAAGCAGATTTCTAGCCTAGTCTTTTAAAACTAAGGGAAGAAAATAAATCACCTCCAGATTATACAGCATTTGGTAATTCTCAGCTGAATTGCTCAGCTAAATCTATTGGAAAACATTGTGTTTGAAATAGGGATGAGCTGAAATTACATGAAAGCAATGGAAATTAATTCATAATAGTTTATTCATGCAAGTCAATCATTAAATATATTACCCACCAGCAGTTAATATGAATCAGATCCAGATATTTTTTTTTGTATTTATAGTAGATCCATTAAAATCAGTAGGGCTTGTTAGTCATGGCTCATTTAAAAGCATTTCTTTTACTTTTGAGTAAACCTGACATTTAAGTCTTGTTGATTTCAGAAATGTATTTTTGACTCACAAAATGCTTCAACAATTTTTAAAAAGTTATGAGTAATAACCATGAAAAATGTCATTGATGAGTAGCTACCCAGCAGATATATGTCTTGATTGATAGAATATATTTAGATTTTCTTTCTTTCTTTCTTTCTTTCTTTCTTTCTTTCTTTCTTTCTTTCTTTCTTTCTTTCTTTCTTTCTTTCTTTCTCTCTGTCTCCCTCCCTCCCTCCCTCCCTTTCTTCTTCAGGTCTCTCTCCATATCTTTCTCTCTTTCTTTCTCTTGCTAAAATAATAAAATAAAATAAATCATAGGACACTGCAATAATACAGGTAGTATATTGTACCTGAAATATATTTCTCATCTTTGAGGCTTGGGGCAGGCCTATTCAATAGTTACATGAGGTGGCTACTAATAGCAATAGTTTGGGCTAGGGAAAATGATGTGCTTAATTATAGATGTAATCATGAATCTGCAAGCTCCAACACTCATACTAAAATAAAACACAGCTATCCATGTTGTTAATGATTTTTTTTATTATGCAGCATGTTGTTTTAATGTCTGCATCAGCATTGTTCAGCAGTGATTACAATAATACTAGATATAATTTCCCATTCAGAGGGACACTACATAGCAAAAGAAAGCATTTTGCCCCCTCTCCGATTGTCACTGGAATTTTTCATTTCTGTAGACCCATTTTCCATAAATAGTCTACTAAGAAATATTGCTTGGGCAAATTGATCCACTTTATTTAATAATGTCAATGGCATTGAATTTCAAATGAATGATGGTGGTGTCTCTTTTACCTCATATTAAGCATGACAGTTAATAAAAAGACCTATTGCAGTAGAGGGCAACATTTGACTATCCAATTCACACAATCAGTTTAGCATTGAGATATATGGGCAAGGAGCAAGGTCTAGATGTAAGTCAAAATAGTTGTTGGCCATACTGGGGTTTAACTCTTAGATAGCCCTACTCAATTCTCTCCTGTTTTCTTTTTTCCTTGTGGCAGTTTACATCTCTGGATTGAGAACCAGGCTGCGCCATTTCCTTACCTAAGTCAACGGCTAGGAAGGATTAATTTTCATAGCTGACGCTAAGAGCTCAGAGCCAGAGGATGCAGAGATTACAAAGACACAACCTGCAATTTCCTCAGTTTTCCTTTTTCTGTCTGATTGCACAGGCCCTTTGATAAAAGCCCTATTTTCCTGCAAATAGATGTGTTGGACTGTGCTTTAATTGGGTGCTGATTTTTCTTGCTACTGCACTAAGTGCCCCCAAACTAGACGGCATCCAGCTTTAATCACACAAATCTTGATTTATAGAGGTGAGCATGCATGCAAATTCATTTGCAAACATTTGCTCAACATTCACTTATTTAACCAGCATATGTGAGAGGCTGCTTCTGTGTTACTCCCAGTTTGTAAAAAGTACCCCCTCCGAATTCTGTTAGCCTTCATTCTCTGTGGCTCAGAGAAGAAGGCAAGATGAATCCCTTTGACCCAGATTTTTTTATTGCTAATTATATTTAGTATCAGTTTATATGTATTTTATGCTTTATTCTGTAACTTGTACTTTAATTTTTGTTAGCTCTTTTTTTCCCTGATTGCATAAAAATGCAGGATCTATGTATCAGATGTAAATCAACTATAATAACTGTAATAAGTCCTTTCATAATGTCAAAATGCAATCACAACCTTTTTTTAAAAAAAATTGCATTTATGCTTTATCTAAAGATAGGTAAGAGATACTTATTTTGTTATAAAACCAACATATAATTATAATGAGCCTATTACGATTTTTATTATATTTCTTCTCACTATAAGTTAGATTTCTATGGCTCTCCAACTCATCAATAATTCTGGATGGCATACAAATTAAAAATAAGAGTCACAATAAATTAAATAAATGCACAAAAATGATGATTATAACAGGGAATAGATACACACTATAAATAAATCCATTATAGTTCACCCCAACCAATCCAAGGAACTGGGCAAAAAGCCAAGACTTCAAGGTCCACTTCAAGGACAGTAGGGTTGGGGCTGTTCAAACCTCTGTAGAAAAGCTACTTTAGAGGGCAGCAGAGACATTCTGCTTTGTAAATCCTATCAGATGGCAATGCTTATGAAGTGGGAAGTGAAGCAAGGCAACTTTGTCAGTTCTTATAGGGTGGGCAGAAACAATAGAAGAAAGGTAGTCTTTCAGAAGACCAGAAAAACTATGCAATGAAGGGTCTTGTAAATGACAACTGGCACCTTGAATTATACCTGGATGTATCAAAGCATGCTATTACTACTAGTGCTTCTACATTGTGGACTGGCTGTAACTTCCAAGTGATCTTCAAAGTCAACCCCATATAAAGTGCATCGTAGTAGTCCACACTGCAAGATTACTAAGCCATGAGTGTCTGGGAGAAAGGACTTTCACTCCAGAAAAAGTGTATGTGATGTACCAGACACACCTGTGCAACAATCCTGGCCACAGTCACCATGTGCTCTTCAATCAGGAATAGTGAGTCTAGGAAGACACCAAATCTTCACTCGCTATGCTTGGGGAAGTGCAATCCCACTCAGAACTAAAGTTGAAAACTCTTGTCACCAGAAGATTCACAAACCCAAGGCTACACTGTTATGTCATTATAAATTGGAAAATCTATAAGGAAGTGACAAAGGGAGTTATTTCATTTGCTATTCAAATACTTTCTCTAATAAACATTTCCAAGGACCCAACTAATTGCACTTCCTTATTTTGAAACTGTCAAACTTTTTGACAATGTAACTTCCCTTCAAATAAAATGCTATTTTAAAAAACTCCATCGGGATCTAAAAATACGGCAGGTCTTTTGGAAACCCACGAGCTGTTTTTAAAATACTTGGAGATGTATTATTACAATTCTAAATTGCTCATCTTTTCTGATCATCCATAGATGATATTAGTTCTTGCTCGAAATAACACACATTTCTCTTTATTTCGCTATTTCTCTATCTCTCTTCTAGAGTATGAGCAAACCTCTTCCTGGTTGTAAACTCTGCACTTTAAAAAACTAGCCTCAAAGAATCATGATGTTACTGGAATGAGTGAGGCCAACTTTTTTGGCTATATTGAGGAATTATTGTGCAGGGTTTAGATGGGGTAGATTTAAGAAAAGAAGAAACAGGGGCGACATGATAGCAGTATTCCAGTATTTGAGGGGCTGCCACAAAGAAGAGGGGGTAAAACTATTCTCCAAAACACCAGAGGGCAGGACAAGAAACAATTGTTGGAAACTGACCAAAGAGAGAAGCAACCTGGAATTAAGGAGAAACTTCCTAACAGTGAGGACGGTTAACCAGTGGAACAGCTTGCCTTCAGAAATCGTGGGTGCTCCATCACTGGACGTTTTAAAGAAGAGACTAGACAGTCATTTGTCTGAAATGTTATAGGTTCTCCTGCTTGAGCAGGGGGCTGGACTAAAAAACCTCCAAGGTCCCTTACAGTTCTATTCTATTCTATTCTATTCTATTCTATTCTATTCTATTCTATTCTATTCTAGGTTTTTATTTATCCAGATGATTAATGAAACGTGTCATCATCCCAAGGCTATATGGGAAAATGAAAAGATTCTTCCTTAGATTTGCCCCAGAAAGCTGGAGAATTAGGATTCACCTTGGAGATTCATTCCACTCACTCCATCTCCTTCTATGGGGTGCCTTCTTATCTTGATAAATCCTATCAGCAGCTTCTTCCTTTGTTTTTCAAGGGTGCCTGGGCAGATAGTCCAATTTTTCCATGGGTGGAAGAGCAGCTTCCGTTTGTAGGTTCGAAGGCAAGGGAGCTTTCCTGTTCAAGCATGAAGGGAGAGGAAAGAATATCACACTAAATATTTGAACAGAAGAAATAGATAAATAGCATGCATCTGCATTCCTCATGACAATGCTCTTAACATGGTGGGCCAGTTTAGTCTAGTTCAGGGGTAGGCAACCTTGGCTCTTTTATGACTTGTGGACTTCAACTCCCAGAATTCCTGAGCCAGCCATGCTGGCTCAGGAATTCTGGGAGTTGAAGTCCACAAGTCATAAAAGAGCCAAGGTTGCCTACCCCTGGTCTAGTTGTTAAGGCACTAGGCCAGAAACCAAGAAATCTTGAGTTCTAGTAGCAACTTAGACACCAAAATCCAGCTGGGTGACTTTGGGCCCGTCACTCTTTCCCAGCCCAACTCGCCTCACAGGGTTGTTGTTGTGAGGAAAATAGGAGAAGGAGGATGAAGTATTAGATACATTCACTGCCTTGAGCTATTTATAAAGTAAGAAAGGTGGGATAAATAAATAAATAGCTCCTCTGGATATTTATAGTTTTTTTCATGACAAAAATAGAAATAAGAAATAAGATATATGTAGCATTTATTATACATTATACAAGACATTCTTGATTTTTACGACCCCAATTGAGCCCCAAATTTTTTGTTGCTAAGTGAGACAGTTGTTAAGTGAGTTTTGCTCCATTTTATAGCTTTTATTGTCCCAGCTGTTAAGTGAATCGCTGCAGGTGTCAAGTTAGTAACATGGTTGCTAAGTGAATCTGGGCTTCCCCATTGACTTTGCTTGTCAGAAGGTTGCAAAAGGGGATCACATGACCCCAAGACAATACAACTGTGATAAATGTGAGTCAATTGCCAAGCATCTGAATTTCGATCAGGTGACCCTGGTGGGGACGTTGCAACAGTCATAAGTGTGGACAACTGTCATAAGTCGCTTTTTTCAGTCTAACTTCAAATGGTGACTAAATGAAGTGTTGTAAGTCAAGGACTACCTTTGTATACATGTATTATATTCTGCTTGGAGCTACAAGCTTGAGTAGCAAGTCATAATTAGACTAATAGTTGTTGAACCTTATGTGATGACATTTGTTAGGTAGGAACAGAGAGTGAAAGAAACATCTGCAGAAAATGTAGATGAAAGAACCACATATCGTAATGAAAAGAACAATTCCACAAAATTTTGGATATTATATGTCACATTACCTGAATGCCAGGTGGTAGGAAGTGTTCATGCCTCTCCAATTTCCCAATTGTAGAAATGATGGCCTATAAATTCTCGCTGCTTTGGGAAAGGTACAAATGCATTAGCTCATTCCCTTTTAGGACTATCCAGGGTGGGGGATAAAGCGCACAATATACATTCTATCTAAATTAGCCTTTAGATAGCTTGAAGCTCAAGTAAATCATATCCTCAGTTCACTGCCTATTTTAAATAAGTGGCAGTGCAATGGGGGGGGGGAGGGGAGGAAGGACCTAATTTAATGCACTCGATTCAGGGAAAGAAAGTCAATTGGAACATTAAATACAAATACAATAGCCCGTTAGCTTTCTGTAAGAAGCTTCTTCTCCTATTAAAAAGCTTTGTTCTGAAGCAGTATGCAGACACACACATACCCGCACACACAATGAACACAGTGCATCTTAGAGCTAAATTTAATATATGCAGGGGTATGATGTTTGCAGTGCATGCATTTCAGCAGGTCCCATTAGTGTGCCTTTCCCCTCCAGTGAAAACAGAATGAACCACAGCCCCTTCTGGTTTGCATAAAGCAAACAAAATTAGATTTGCTTTGCTGAATTGAAACTCGCTTGGGATTGTGCGCCTCTCTCGGGGACAAATTACTTCAAACAATCCCTTTGTACCATAACAAAATCAAAAAATTCAGGCCAATCAACATGGCTCAAAAACCCTTAACACAAGAATTAATAATATAACCTAGTCTATTTTTATTGCTTCTATGCTACAGATCTTTGTTTTAATGTAATTACGCTTATTTGCTGCCCAAGTGTTAAATAAGCTTGCATATGTTAACCAGGGTGACATAAAACAACTTTTCATATGTGTCTGTTGCAGTCTCTAAAGCAAATCTCTAGATCACATAAGCCAGGCATAATATTGAACTGAAATGGGATAGCAGTCCTTTCCAGTACAGACAAAAAAAAAAAAAAAAATCAGCTGTTTTTCTACGTATATAATAAAGATTATCCAAAATACATCCTAGCGAAATCACTGAGGCATATTTCGAAATATGTATGATTAGAACTGGATTTAACAAAATTTAGCAATAAGGTTCCCTGCTTTCTAAAATAATTGCAAAAGGATTTGAAACTCTTAATTTCACTACAAAGGATTTATTTGAGCGTTGCCAAGCATGCTTTGAGCTCACTTCCAAATATAATTTCAGAATATAGACAAAGATAACAACTTCCTTCATTCTGTTTATTCTCATCCAGGACTGTGCTCAGCACATGAGTAGTTCAGAAGGTTTTAGATCTTTGATTACTTTTTGCATTACACTGTTTGATCCCCAAACCCACTGTGCAAGATTGTAAAGCTGAATTTATATTTGTCATGTCCATCATAAAAACTTAGCCTGCTTTAGCCACAGGGGAGACTTTTTATAACAGCAAGATTTTATATTATTGTTTCTGTCAGTATTATCTCAAAGGGTTTTTTTGGGGGGGTGTACAATGTTAAAACAGGTGTTATGCCCCATGATTTTCAGTAGCGTATAAGTCCAACAGTGAACAACTCTTGGATGTATTCTCAAAGATAACCTCATATATGATTAAAAATACAGGAAGTTGATTGTATTATCAGCTCATCAATATACAGAATTTGTTTATGCCTCATGAACAAAGGAAGTGTCCATTCTCTGTAGCAATATCTGCCCTCTAGATTAGCCTTAAGATTTACCAGCAGATGGCCCCTATTCTGATGTTGTGTAGAAGAATGGTGAAGACCAAGTTCTTCAGTCAGGCTTTTAGTGAGGGAAAATGAAACCCTCGCTTCATTGTGCTTTTCACTTTTTATGCTTTATCTTTGTCGTTTATGTTTCATTGATTTTATTTTAATTTCTTGGTTTGATTGTTGTGAGCTACCCAAACTCACTGAAAGTTGGGGAGGGAATAATAATAATAATAATAATAATAATAATAATAATAATAATAATAATAACAACAACAACAACAACAAATAACAAATAGTGCCCCCTTGATGAGCTTGAGAGCTGATGAGATTGAGAGCTATGCTGATGGCGGAAGGGTCATCCATGCCAGATAGGTCTCAGTGAATGTTCCAGACTAATTGTATCCATCATCCCATTAAATATGGTGAGACAACAGAAAAGAAATCCTATATCAGTTGTTTCCTGGGTCAACAAGGAACATGTCAGCTGTAAGAGCTCCTGGGCATATGTTGACAAGTGAGCAACGGGACTCAGCAGCTATGGTTGGGCAACCAGGGCTTAGTCCTGTAGGATTACTGGCTAAACAACTACAGGCAAGACAAAAGGATTGCTTTTGGAAATTGTGCTATTTTGGCCTGCTGTTATAAATCAAAACTGATAAATTGGGACTCTTTTACAGCAAATGTTTGAAGCATGGAAAATTTTATCCAGACTCAAATATTACTGAACAACAATCAGCAAGTCAAAGGAGATCTGTTGCCAGAAGCAAAATATTCAGGGATGCAGAACTGGAAAAGATTCAGAAAAATTGGGAAAATGGAAGACCAACAGTGGAATAGCAGAAAAAACTCAAGTAACAAAATTGGAAATATAGAGGAAACAGTTGATATGCAATATCTTAGAAGAAGTAATAAAACAATGGAAGCCGAAAATGTAGGGATAAATTTACATTCCTCCAAAAACCAAAATATAATAGTATTCGGTGCTTTTAAAAGCAGTTTACAATTTTAGTGCCAGAGAAGAGCTGAAGACCACCCAGAGGCAAGCTGTTCCTATACTTTCGCCAACTCCTCCTCCCATAGGCTGAAATCATGTCACTAAAAATTCTCATTGAACTTATGTAGTAGGATCTTTGTCTTCTGGGGGGGGGGGCTGAAGGCAGATTAATCATCCCAGTCTTATATTTTTAGCAGGGAGCACTGCACATTAGAAAAGACTGGTGAGAATTCTACTTGTTTAATATTTCTGGTAAAAAATTAAATTCTGTGGATTTCACAAACATGAAAGAAAGAGTCTGAGATTAAAAAAGACTGAGGAAAACAAAGAATGTTTGTAGACAGGTTGTGCCCCTATCCTAATCTCTAGGTGAATGATTTCAATCAAGATTCATAACAAGCAAAATTTCCTATGCATTTAGTATATCATGTAGTTAAACTCTGACAAATTCATCCAGATAAAGCAAAGAGGTTGATTACTTAGCTTTTAGCAATTTGGGATAGAGCCTCTTTTTATTCATTAATATCTGAGCTGATCTGGCATAGTCTACAATGTTTTGGTCACAAAAATCACCTTTAATAGCAATATAGATAGCGGAACACCTTATTCCTATGTCTAAATAGAATACTGAATTTTGTTATTGACACTTCTTCATAAAACAGATAACAGAATATAATTTTTTGCATATAAGTGAAAATAAATCTTTTATCCATTTATCTAGTTTGTGTGTATCATTTACAACCTATTTCTCCAAAACTGGTTTGAAAAGTTGGATTTTGCTGGCTTGTGTTATTTATAAAAACACCAAAGGATACAAATAAATAAATATGGTATATTCTTTGCCAATGAGTTGCATACAGACTATTTATCAATTGTGATTGAAAGGATATAGTTTGACTTTTTAAAGGGCAATCCTTCTGACTAAAATATTATGAGGCAATGAAGTTGCAAATGAATTTAGAGAAGTAACTTCCACTGAGAAAAATATATTTGATAACTTAGTATTTACATTTTAGGGGG
>NW_015387596.1:240748-274614 GCF_001527695.2 Protobothrops mucrosquamatus
TCTGCTTTCATTGTGTCCTCATTTGTGCGGATAGTGCACACAAGCACTCATACTTAAAGGCAAACAGCAAACTGGCTCTAATTTGCTGTGAATAGGAGTTAAAAGCATTTACAAATTTCTACTAATTTACTGTTCAAACACCAATCAGCTTTTAAAGGATTCAGAAGACTTCAAAATGTAGCCAGCTTTTTAAAAATAGCTTGGAGAGTCCAAAGCTTTTGCATACATTCATATAGACTTAAATTTGTGTTAAACCAAATTAGATCCCAGGAAATCACAATCATTCATGATTCATTGAGTCATTCATATATGAAAGCTATTTCCAGCTTCAGTATATATTCTTGGGTTGAGACAGTTCCATCTACAAAATATACAAAGTAGTATCCATGGGCAATTACCCACTTCTAGTCTCTTTCCAAGCCTGCGCTATTAGCAGCATAAATTATTCATAATACAGTATATAATGTCAGATGCAAGGGATATGTGCTCTGTCACAAATTCAGCCTTTTATAATTATTGTTTATTATTATTATTATTATTATTATTATTATTATTATTATTATTAATCACACAGTCACGGTCCCTTCCATCATCATCATCATCATCATCATCATCATCATCATCATCATTATTATTATTATTATTATGGATCATCGCACAGTCAGCCAGGTGTTCAGACTGGATTTGGCATTTTTGTCTACCTATTGAGTCCTTACCAAGGACCTGGGATAGGCAGATGTGGATGTTTGATGGTATTACAGATATCGTTGCAGGGTGGAAGCAGTTCCTAGTAAGACTGCCTTTTGCAATTGACTAATGGTGAATTTGTCAATGCCAATGGTGTTCAAGTGGTGCTCCAGTTGTTTTGGGATTGCACCCAAGGTGCCTATTACTATTGGTACTACCCTTGCTTGCCTCTGCCAAAGTCTTTCTATTTCTGTTTATAGGTCTTTGTATTTTGTTATCTTCTCCAGTTCTTTCTCGTCTATTCTGCTGTCTCCAGGCACTGCTACATTCACTATCCAGACTTTTCTGTCTTTCTTATCGACAATTGTTAAGTCCGGGGTGTTATGTTGCAGGTGCTTGTCTGTTTGAATTCTGAAGTCCCAAAGCAGTTTAACTTTACCATTTTCTATGACTTTCTCTATTTTATGATCCCACCAGTTCTTGCTTACAGGCAAATGATATTTCTTGCAGATCTTCCAATACACCATTGTTGCTATTTTGTCATGCCGCTGCTTGTAGTCAGTCTGTGTGATCTTCTTGCAGCAGCTTACCAGATGGTCCACTGTTCTTCAGCTTCTTTGCATAGGCGGCATTTACTGTCTGTTGCTGTCTTCTCAATTTTGACTTTGTATGCATTTGTCCTTAAGGCTTGGTCTTGTGCAGTCAGAATTAGTCCCTTGGTCTCTTTCTTCAATTTTCCTGCTCTTAGCCATTGCCAGGTCTTGTTATTATCTGCTTTCCCAGCTATTTTTTTTAATGTACTGGCCATGTAGTGCTTTGTATTCCCATGCGTCTATTCTGTTCTTCATTTGATCTTTTTTGTAGGCCAGTTTGGTCTCTCCAGTAGTGAGTAAGCCTTCCTGACATACTAATTTCAGTGCATCTTCATCATTGTCCTTCAGATATTCTTCCAAAGCCATTTTTTCTTCTTCAACCATCTGATGTACTTGCAGCATTCCATGCCCACCTATTTGCCTTGGTAGATAGAGTCTGTCAATGTCACTGCGTGGATGAAGGCCATGATTCATTGTCATTATTTTTCTGGTCTTCCTATCCATTGCTTTTAGTTTTGCTTGAGTCCAGTCCACTATTTTATTTTATTTTATTTTATTTTACATAAACTTATATGCCGCCCTTCTCCCTATAGGACTCAGGGCGGCTTACAGCATATTAAAACACACAAACGCCATTCCCCATAAAACCAATTAAAAACCAAATATTTGTCGCTGTATAGTTATTAAAATTCGAATTAAAATTGTCCCTATTTAAAATTCTCCCTAGGCCAGACCCGCTTGTTGAAAAAGCCATGTCTTGAGGGCGCGGCGAAAAGATAGGAGGTCCGGAATTCCAGCTGTGTATCTAATGACTGGAATTGCCCAGGTGTTGATTGCCTTCATGGTATTTCCTCCATTGAGTTTGGTCTTTAAGATCTTCTTCACTCCCTTGATGTATTCACCTCTAATCTTTTTCTTGACTTCAGTGTGCTTGATGTTGTCAGCTTGAAGGATATCCAAGTATTTGTAGTAATCTTCCTCATCCAGACTCTTAATGTTATTTTCGTGGAGCATCTTGATTCCTTCAGTTTTCACTATTTTTCCTTGTTTGATAGTAAGTGTGGCACATTTGTCCAAGCCAAACTCCATTGCAATATCTTGGCTATATATACGGACAGTGTTGAGCAGCGATTCAGATAATGTTTTTCCATACAGCTTCAGATCACCCATGTAAAGGAGGTGGGATAGTCTGGCAGATGTTTTTGATGTTTGATAGCCATGTCCTGAGTTATTCAGTATTGTTGACAGAGGAAACAATGCAATAACAAATAGTAGTGGTGATAATGAATCTCCTTGAAATATTCCTCTCTTTATATTAACCTCTCCCAGTCTCTCCCCATTGACCTGCAACTGTGTCTTCCATTGTGCCATCGATCTTTGCACAAATTTTCTGATGTTTCTACTGACTCCTGTTATTTCTAGGCGCTTGATTATCCAGTCATGTGGAAGAGAGTCAAATGCCTTTTTGTAGTCAATCCTTTATCATCATCATCATCATCATCATCATCATCATCATCATCATCATCATCATCATCATCATCATCATGACCCTTATTGATCAGTAAGAGAATTGTTATTCCCCAACTTTTATTACTTCAGCTTTGCAGTTGCTTTTAGAGGAAGGGGTGTAGAGGGTTTAGAGAAATAGGGACTTTATAAGTTCCAGTATGATCATAGCTCATCCAGAGAGACTCCTCTGAGCAAATGCAGACAGTGGAAGATAAGAATCTAGCAGTTCTCAGACATTTTTACAAAATATATTTAGAAAATCATATACTGGGAAAGATATAGTTTTTTTTTGCAAGGAACCTTATTAAATACATTTTAAATGCATTGTGTGGTAAATGTATTTAAATTCACATTTATCAAAGAAAGTGTTTAAAATTAGTATGGAATGGATTTATAAATGAGCACAGAGAAAAGCACCATGGGTGGAAACAGCTTGATTGACCAATCCTGAGTAGAGTAGGGATTGTTTCTGCAGCCCTTCATAATGAAGCCAAAGAGGAAATAAATACAGATAATCCACAAACAGAATTGTGTTTCCCAAATTCTATTTTAGGGATAAGTGACTTATTGGAAATAGCAATTAGTGATGGATTGCAATGTCATTATTTTAAAGCCGTCTCAGTTTTTTCCAATGAATTTTGAATAGGCTTTAGTCAGTGTTCACTTATCAGTCCATTCACTTGGACAGGATCACACTTATCATGTCATGGAGACTGAGATGTACATATCTTCCTAGAATGAAGCTTAGACCTCAGGAAGCCGTGATAGAGATGTGAGAGCACACAACCAATATATGTAAGCATGCAGTATGTAAGCACACAATTGCTATATGCAATATGTAAGAATGCAATATTTATGCCTGGACAACTGAGTGATGTGATGTTTTCTGCTGCTTCTCCCATTTCCAAAGAAATAAAGGAGATAGTGAAAAAGCAAGTCACGCACAGTCACATAATTGTAATGATTGGTGATGGCGTCTATCAAATGATCTTACTGGTCACCGCAGTTTTCTTCAGGGACTAGAGGGCTTTCAACATTTTCAAATTCTTATCAGCAAACAAACCCATCCTTGGTTAAACTCAAATCAAGGTGAGCAAATGGAGATTCCTGAAACATCTTATGACCCCAGAAACTGCTCTGTCTGTCCTGCTCAGTCTTCAGTTGCACCAAATAATAATGTGAAAAGTGGCTCTCCAGGATCTTCTTAAAGGTTGCCTTCCTTTGTGTGTGGAATATGCAACATGATGTTAAACTATTATGGGGATATTTAAAACACAGAAAACCACAAACCATTCTTTTTATTATTTATAAGATACAGGCTATCATAAGATTTTGAAAAGTGTACGTGTGTCAATTGTTATGGATAGCGTGATCAGATTTAGAAGAGTAAAACTCGGAACACATTAATTTGTATACATTTATATAGCTATTAATATTAATCCAAGTACTTGCACAGGCACAATAAAAAGGAATTATGGAAATTGTTCCTATGCTGTGATCTGCACGAACCGTCTATTATTCATTCTTAAGACCTGATGCATATTGCTGTTACCACTGGTTAGCAGGTATCAGAAACTGGGGCATAAACTTGGTTTTTGTTGATTGCCTTGGATGCATCTCTCCAAACTAAGATTGTCCTGGGAAAAGCAGGAAGTCTGGTCACCCTAGTTGGGGAAGAGGAGATGATTTTGTTAGCACTTCCGATTGATGTGCTGTTTCAACCTGACAGGTTATTGGACAATCTGTTGTAGGGATTGGAGAAGGAAGTGGATTATTCTTCTCAGTTACTCTTCAACTTGAGAGGGGGGAGCTGAGAGATCTGAAATTTGTCAGAAAATATTTATTTTGAAAAATAAATAGAAAAATGTTATTTTTCTTCAAGGGACTGTTTTCCCTTGGCAGCTACCATCTCTCCCCACACTAAACAAAAAAAAATCCCAAATGCCTGTGCATTATGGGAATTTGTTATGGATCCAAAATGGTCTGTTGTCAATACAATTGCTATTACTGTTCCCACCTGGTTTGCCAGAAATAATAACAGCAGTGATCATATCAAAGTTGTCATCTTGTTGTTGTTATTATGATTATTTACAATTTCTTGGAAATGTGATTTCCCATTTCTATGCAAAGAAGCAGAGGAAGCAGAAGCCACCATCACGTTATCTACAGCAATCCTACAGTTTATATTTATGATCTATACAACATTGCAGACAAGTGATTAAATGCCCTTTTGAACATACCCAGTGAAATACTTCTTGTATAGCCCAAGGACATGTGATGAATGTTTTACCTCTCCTGCCAGTCTATTGGAAATAATGAACCTTCTTTTAAAATCAGGCCTCTGGCTCTCCTTGAAGGGATGGCACACAAGAGTTAAAAAAAGTGTTTAAAAAATGAACAACAAAAACACACACCCATGGCTGTGAATTTTATCTGCATTTGGACAGCTTTTTCTTTTCTGTTCTTTCTTTTCAGGAAAAGTAAGGTTGTTTTTTTTTACAAAAGCAAAAGCAATTAGAAAATTTTGGAAAAGAAAGGTACCGTATATTTCAAGATCAAGATATAAAGCTCAACATACTATCTTCACTATCTTCAAAGCATGAGAATATAAGCAAATAAATTAAATCACTGGCTAAACATTCAGCAAGATGCTGATGTAGCTATATAGCTAAGCAAGTCACAGAGTTGATGCAAATAAACCTCTTAAACGCATACCTAGCATCGAACTTAAGTGTAATTAAAGGAAGGTAACAGAAAATACATAGCGCTAGATTCAGTAACTTCTTGGTGCCTATATTTTCTGCCTTCTATGATATTTAATCCCTGGCAAATTGGAGGTTTTTAGAAGTTGCAAAATTATTTACATAGACATAAATTATATATGCAAATTATAAGACAGAATTGTTGCACCTTTGTTATGCCTTATGGCCTTAGGATGATAATAGCAGTATTCACATGTTTTTTATAGTTATTGAATAAACTGTGCTATGAAACAAAGCCATTTCTACATGGAATCTTTGTTCAGATTCACTTTCAATTTCTTCAAGATTATAAACTGGAGAGCTAAAAGACACATTCCAAGCCTACCCCCAAAATAAGAGGAAGCAACATGTCCCCAAATTGGTTATGTCACAAACTGGGATTACATCTACCATCAGTTACTTGTCCTACTAGAAAGCCAGACCAGAGCAGGTAGCTAGGAGATATGACATATTGTTGGACTGGTAGAAATATCTGTTAAGAATGTGACCTAGATCAGAGGCCCCCAACCTTTTGGACACCAGGGACCGATTACATGGAGAAAGGTTTTTCCATGTACTGGAGGAGGCGTGGTTTTGTGTGCTGCCTGCATCACACGGATGGGGCTTTGCTTGCTTGTGCGGCCCAGTTGCTGGCATGCTACGGCCTGGTACTGGTCCATGGACTGGGGGTTGGGGACCCCTGTCTTAGATGACCACGCATGGATGGCTACTACTGGGAGAATCTTTTCTACTTAAAAATTGGTGATGATAGATATGACTGATTAGTGGTATATTTTTCTGAGCATACTGGGTTTCCGAAGCACAGTGAGATTTTGTTCAATGGGTGAGATGTGCATTGCAACATCACAACACAAACGCTGCCCCTTATACACTTACATGAGAAGTCATGTCATAAGTATAAAAGAGATGGAGTTTACACTGTGATGTCACGGCACACATTTGTTAACTTGTCTGTTCCATTCTCCACTGCCCAATTTGCTTCTATGAGGCCCAGAGACATTCTATGAAATGAAAATAATGTTGAAGGTTGATGTTATACTTTATTACAAGCCAAACTTCCTGCTATTTTTTTGTAATGAAAGTAATACTTTTTTTTAAATGACCAGGTGAAGCAGAGAGCTAAGGGAAATTTCAGGTTCCTGACCCTGAAATATTAGGATTTTTTTTTTGCATAGAGAATATTTTTTTAAAAAATCACACAAAATAATTTCCTTATCATTCTCTTTAACTTGTAAAAAGTTAGGTAAGGCCATTTTGGGGAAAATATTGACTATACATCCAATACTTTACCCAAAGTCAAGCAAACAAACATAACACAGATATTTGTGGAATAATTTCATGTTGCTTCTAGCATACACTATAGGAATGCATTTTAGATCTTCTGCAATTATAACTCATGTTCGCAATAGATATTACAATTATGTACTGTATGATTTTCTTAAAGAGTCAAACTTTATGAATATTCTAATTTAACTAGACTGATTTCTAATCTCCCACATTTTATTACTTGGTGGGGTTTAAGTTCAAGCACATCAAATGTAAAAAATCTAAAAATCCAATACTGTAAGATTTAGTAAGTTCATGATAGAAATGGAAATTCAGTGGATATAACTTAATTTGTTCTGTGAATCATCTTAATGTGAATGCCAAAATGGATTTAATTTTTATTGTCACCAAAGATAGAAGTGTGCTGGATTTAAGTAATTAAAATGTACATTCTGCAAGGAATTGAGTAAAGGAACTGGTACTTAAGGATGCAGGCAGTTATCTAAAAGATATGACTGCCAAATTACATATCCAAGTCTCTATAGCAGAGGTTTAAAAGAAAGGAAGCCAAGCCTACAGCTGATCAAATATGTCAAGTGGCCATTAATAATAATCAAAATCAATATAGGATTCCCACCAATAGTTTTATATCAGATATATCCGTGTGTTCAGATGTCACATCGTGCCTACTACAGCAGCTTTCCCAACCATCTAGATTGGCTGGGATTGCAATTTCTAGATTGCAAGTTCTATGCCACTACAACCATTTTCTGGCTAGAAATTCTGAAAATCACAATCCCAACACAGCTACAGACATGAGACTGGGGAAGGCTGACCTAGAAACTATAGCACCTGCTACACTTGTCATTCCCACATCATTGGAAATGAGGCTCTTGTTAAAAGAACTTATTTTATGTGGATTATAATTCAATCTGGCATACGTGAAAAAAAACATTTTGGTAGTCTGAAATGCATATAACGTATCAAATGGATATAACTGCACATTACATAAACTGTGTAACTCTATGGGAAACTCATGTGACTTCTTACATCATGTCCTTTAATGTTGTGTCTCATTGTCTTGAACCCTAGTCAGCTTTTCTCCTTTTTTTGATCCTTTTTCCAAATGTGATTTTGCTAGAGCAGCCTTCCCAACCTTGAGTTTCCAGTGTGGTTGTACTATAATTTCTTTCATATTTCCTTGCTGGCTGGCTGACTAGGAATGGAGTTAACTATAGTCCAATAATGCTTGTGGACTTCACATCAGGAATAGTTGCACCCTATCTGACAAATATGCAATAACATTAAAGAGCAACAACCTGCATTCTAATGTGCTTTTCCACAATGTTCCCCTTCATCTGTCCATTCCTTTTCTTTGTCTGGGTTGTATTGTGTGCTCTTTGAAGGCAGAGATCTTCTCTGTCTCTTTCTATTCATTTTCCAAGCATTTCTTAGTGGCTTGAGAAGAGTTGGGTGAATGGTTGGAGCTTGATGCATTTTTAATGATAATAAATAATATAGCATCCACCACCATTTCTTATCACAGGATAATGCATTCTCATTTGGCACTAATGGGTGGTCTCAGCAAGGATGCTCAGACGTTTAGATCCTCAAAGGCCCACAATAGTGCAAACTGAATTTTACCAAGCGGAGCCTTGGGCAAGCATTGGTTCCTCGAGGATCAGGTAGCAAATGAACATTGAGATGGAAATGTGTTTTCGTCTGTTGACGATGAATAAGCAAAGGGCAGGGTTAAGGCAAGATTGACAAATTAGCTTCTGGAACACTGGATAAATTAAACAGGCAGTCTAGCCATGTCATTCTTGGTTCTTTTACAAATCTCAAGCACTCTCAAACAAGAAACAAATGACTTTGAAAATAAAGAATTGGCCCCTCATAGGTTTCTGATAATATCACAATGTGAGGATGGTTCTGAAGTTTCCTCATTATTGCTTTGTTCCTTGATTACTAATGTGTTACAAATGATGGTTACATATNTGCATGTATTTTCTATGTGGGTGAAAGAGCAAGGGGGTGATGCGTTTTCTTGGGTCCCTCCAGGATATCAATGTGTCCAATTTGGTAGAGGGCCTGATATAATATTCATCTGTGAAGTTCATTTAGCTAAAAAAATAAAAAAAAGGAAGCCTTAATATATTATTTTGGAAAGAAAAAATTCTTAAAATGTTGATTGCATGCAAAATATGTTTTCATAACATGCCATATTTCATTTTCTCTGCTACTTGACTAGAGAAGGTCAGGATATTATTTTATCCACCCAGGTAAAAGAAATTGTCTATAGTATACAAGGTCTGTTTTTAAGTGAAAGGCATCCTTGAAACCACTATTACAATGATACTATCTTAGAGTTCACCTCTTTCCAATTAAATCGTGACCTTTCCTTCCGCATGCAAGTTTTTTTCCCCACTCTCTTTCTCTCTCTCTTTTTGCCTTAAATCCCAGAGCTCAAATGTCATTTCAAAGTTTATTTTGTATTTCTAACCTGTAATTTGGAAAATAAGCATGAATCCCTAAGAAGGTTACCAGTTCTCATCTTAATATATTGTGTTTGCTGCCAGGGTGTTTACCTGAACTGGCAGGTGGATGGATTCCTCAGTATGGCAGAGAGGCACTATGACATTGTGATGTTATCATGTATTAGGAAAACTTGAGAATAATAACCAAACAAAAGAAGGATAATTTTTCAGAGTTAATGATATTTTTCAATGAACACAAACTGGTGCAAAGCAAATCAACTACTACTTCCATCTTCTAAAGAAGCCAGTGAGAGGATTTTTAACTATTTCTATTTTTGTTGGTCACCCAGAGTTATATTACATAATAAGGGCATCCATATAAATCTTTTAAATAAATAAATATATTGGTATAGTATAAAGTATTTTTCTTAAATGTTTTTCTCTCAGGACCCTTTCCTCTTTTAAAAATTATGGAGGACCCCAAAAGCTTTTGTTTACATAGGTTGTATTTATTATTATTTACCATATTACAAAAGTAAAATTGATGCATTGGCTGCCACTACTGCTTCTCATGACTGTTTGTTGAAATTTTAATATGGTATTATTTTTCAAGACAAAGTGGCAATTAATTTTGATTTTGCAGACCCCCTGAGAGGGTCTCTACACCCTTTGAGAAAGACTGATATAGAGATAAGACCTCAGACTACAGCTACATAAATCCAAAAGTTCAATTATTCAGTCCCTTGTGAAGATCACTGTGTGACCTGAACTAGTCATTGCCAAAGAGTTGTTATCAGGAAAAAAATTGGAGGGGGGGAGTACTCTGTACACTGTCTTGAGCTCCTCAAAGAAAGATAAGGTAGAAATGCAATCAATCATCTACTGAAGCAATAGAAACACAATACAACCTTATTCCACTCCTGCCAAATTTCATTAGCTTTTTCAACTACTTTTCACTGTATTCTGCCTGGTTCTTCATACGGAATGTTGCTTTAGTCCAAAGGAGGCTGTTTATAGTTCATATGCAATGAGAAGACTGGGGAATAAGTCAGGTTTATTTCTGGAGGTGAGGCAGGATCTGGTTAGAACCTATAGGGACATGTAGCATTACATGAAAGGAGAATGTTGACCAAATTATAAGAATATGATAAGAATATAAGACTTGCTATCTGTCTATTGATCTGTTCCCTGCCTTTCCCTTGAGAATCAAGGCAACACACATCTTTCCCCCTCAACAACCACACTGAGAGATATGTTGAACTAAGTGGGAGGAACTGGCCCCACACTACCCAGTGAGTTTCTATAGCTGATGGTTCACTTGAACCTGTACGCTGCTAGATTCTGGTTTGGTTCCAACAATCAGGTACATAAACAGACAAAGAAACCTGGTTCTTCCTGTTGCTTGTCCAACATATTAACCATTATACAACACTGAAAGGTAAATATGAAAGGCTTCTGACCAGAACCTGTCTTCCTTTCATCAGCCACACACAACTTTCCTCTAAGATTCACTGCAGACAGATGAGGTTGAAAATTCAAAGATGAACAGAATTCTTTTATTTTTTTCCCAACTTGCCAGCCTGATTAGCTTTAAGCTTCTCTTCCCTAATCTTGCCTACTTGTAGAATTCCACTGAAATAATATGGGGATTAAAATAGGAAACATTATCTTAAGTGTGTAAATCACCCGAAGTCATATGTGTGTGAGTGGGGAAACCATATAAAATTGTTTAATAATACTAAATCAATGAGTATTCCTTGTGCAAGGAAGGCAGAGCAAAATAGGAAGAGGGATCTGCTGTTACTTAGCTGGGGCTTGTTCATGATGAAAGAGGAAACTTAAGACTTGCTCCACATCTCAGGAATGGGAGAATTTATATGACAATACATTTCAAAGGTATGAGCTTGAGGAGATATTCGCTTGGAGATGTTGCACCTTTTATTTAATATAACCAGGCTGACGTCAGCACTGATATGCTGCTTGGTGGTGTGGTGGTGTAGTGGTTAGTATGCCATATTGCAGGCTAATTCTGCTGACTGTCAGAAGCTTGAGCCTCAGCTCAAGTTGACTCAGCCTTCCATCCTTCCGAGGTTGATAAAATAAGGACCCAGATTGTTGGGGGCAATATGCTGATTCTGTAAACTGCTTATACAGGGCTGTAAAAGCACTATGAAGTGGTATATAAGTCTAAGTGCTATTGCTATTGCTATTGTGCTAAGACCACCTATATCACTCCAAGTTACAAACTGACCCCATCTGTAGAATGAAGATCAGCTAGCTGTCTTGCATAATGATAAATGTGCCTCTTCTACTTGACATTTTCTGCCTTTTACATGGATGATTATTGGATTTTCTAGAGATTTCAAGCTTGGTCCCTCTTGCAGTGTCAGAAAGTCAACCACATGGAATATTACAAAATATTTCAGAGTTAATGATATTCTAAGATATTACATTATATTTTAAATTCCTTGTGTGTCCGATCATATTTGGCCAATAAAGAATTCTATTCTATTCTATTCTATTCTATTCTATTCTATTCTATTCTATTCTATTCTATTCTATTCTACTCTACTCTACTCTACTCTATTCTATTCTATTTAGTTCAGCATTTCTAACAAATTAGCAAACAATATTGTAATATTGCTGTCATCAACATCCTTTTACTTATATATTCCAAGAATTGAAAATGGTATTTTTTTTAATCTATGGCTCTCATCTAGGATTATGACAACAAAGTCTGAATTTTAACCACAGGAAAACACACTGGGCCATAGGAAATAATGATAAAAAGTTTGAAGGAACATGTTCATGTTAAATTAGATTGCTTCTTCTGACTGTGCTTTCTTTGTACCTGTATGAGTCTCAAGGCATCCAGCTACAGAAGAGATATATATCTGTATGTGCTATTTAAGTTACTACAACTCTGAGACTGTGTGAATGAAAAACATCCACATACAGTAGCTGGCTCTGGGTGGTGACTCAGCAAAGAAATCCATTCAAAAAGTTGAAGATGACCCTCAATCTGATCAAGTCCCATTTTTTACATAGATGTGATTCATAGTTAGGCTGCATTATTGTCATTATTGCTCTTAGTTCTATAGCAAGTTACGTTTTTTTAAAAAAAAATGTGTTTGGGCTTGTGTATACATTTGTGTGTATGTGTGTGTGTGCGAGAGAGAGTGTATAACTGTTTCTGTGCTGTGTGTTTTGGAGAATACTAAAATAATCAAAGGTATTCCTATGGCACATCTGAGATACCTTTCCTCCATGCACATTTGAACTTCTCCAAATAACAAGTAGAATCTGATCAAGCATGAACACTTCTTGGTTATCTATAGATTTGTAGTACACAACCTTAGAAATGTCATTGGCACACTTCACAGTGTAATCAATATGTTCTTTTTAACCTTTGAGCAAGAAGGCTGGCTTCAGAGCAGGACTGATTGAAAGACTCTTTTGCTGTGTGAAATGTGCAAATGAGAAAGTTATTTAAAAAATGAAAATAAATCTGTAGAAGCTTGTTAATAAGCAATAAAATATCGCTTTAAAAATATTTCATTAAGTAATCTTGAATCAGCTCTCCAAGACATTTAGTTGACTCATCTGTTATATTGTTAACATGCTTCTATTGATATAGTGCATTTTATTGCTCTGTAGGGTGTCAGAGAACAGACCACCAACTTTAAATGTTTTTATTTTACTTACTGGACCACTACTCAGTTATCAGAAATACTTTACGACTGTTGCTTTGTTACTACCTCAAATGCTATTTTTAAACAGCATTCTCAATACTTATTGGCTAGACATAATAATTATTTTATTTATTCCATTTGTTTCCTGGATCCAAGAGAGTTTTAGAAAGATGAAGTTTCTGAACATTTGACCAGGAATGTTTACAACACACTTAATCTTAGGTAAACTGATTAATGTTTAAATTTATATAACTTCTTTCACCAAAAGATTTAAACAAACAGAAATGTATCCTGACCACTTTAGAATGCTCAAGATAGGAATTATATTCTAATCCTTTTTACAAATTAACTTTCTATTCTTGGTGTAAACTATACCAAGTAGACTGCTATGGATACAATTCATTTAAAAAAGTATTAGCCTAATAGACCGTGAGAAAAAATAATAATCAAACCTCCAAAATGAAGAACTCTCTTTATTAGACAAACTGGTCTTGAATTAAAAAGCTGAGAACCACATGGATCCCTGTTCTAAATAAATTAATATAGCATGCTTTATATTTAGTGAATATAAAAAAGAATATCATATTTAATATTTATTGTTGCATAACACACTACAACCCTACATGCATTTATTTCAGTGGGATTTTACTCTTCACAAGAGATGATATTTCAGTTATATACTAATAGACAAAAATTATTGAACTGATTTGCTTAGTAATGCAAATCAATAAACTGTTTAGTATGGTAAAGAAATGACATAACTGAACCACCCACATCTCTGAAAATTATTTGGCTATTGATTTCAGTATAAGATTTATAAACTTTTTAAGTAATCCACTTCCCTATGTACACTTACTGAATAGTATAGTGAGCATCCTCAAGATGCTCTGATGTGCTGAAGTGCTCAAATGTGTATCCTTGCAATATTTTAGGGATAAAAAGAAAGACAAATTTGGGGTTATCATTCTGTTATTTGGTTGTTATTTTGTTGAATATTTTCTGGAATATTGTTATTCCATCTTGTTAGCCACCCACAGTCAAATATTTACAACAAATTGCCTTAATAAACAAATATAAAAAGGAATTGCTCATCTGGAATGATACCTAAAGGAAGGAGACTCCAAATTTATATATATAAATTTGATAATTTGTTGATGTGCAAGTACACTAAAAATTATAATATTGCAGGTACACAAAAATAAAAACATTTCCTTTGTAGTAGTATATGTGTTAAAATACAAATGTGAATCTGTCTCAAGAGCTGTGTGCATAAGCTAAAATTGTCATAGACTAAAATTAACTATAATTTGATTTCAGATTTTATTGGCATTTATATTACGCTGGTTATTCACATTATGGCATGGTGTATTTCTAAAATGGGAAACAGCATCTGTTTCAGAAAATGTTCTGCAATCAGCTTTCCATCCAACATCTGATTTTAACTAAGAAAGGTTTAGGACTGTGTTGCTAGTTTCAGAATATCCAGCTTGCACGATCTTACGTATGCTAAGTGCCAGCAGTAAGGAGCTATCTATAACTAAAGAGTTCTCCTCGGCTGAAGACTTTTTGTATGTTGAAACAAATGACTCCACATGCTTCCAGCTAAACACTGATCATAGCTATTGCCTGTGTGGTTCAAATTGTTCATCTTGCTTTGTCCTAAATCTCATCTCTGATAGGTTGACTGGGCAATTTTCATGGTGGACTAAAAGCCTTTCTTAAGCCTCTGTGGAAATGTTGCTCTGAGGCTTGATCTTTCTTTCATTCACCATAGTTTTCTTAGCTATAGTCACAAGACAATTCTTACACCAAATCACAATTATGTTACATTTTTAAAACTGCATTAAAAGCCTTTGTTTTCCACCAGATTGCATTCATGCCTAAAATTCTTCTAACTTACAATAATGTCTTCGTTCAGGGGAAATGATATGACATATTCAGGTGTCATTATGGACAAACTGAGGCTTGGCTAATAAAACTGCATGAATGTTGAATATTATGAAAGATGTATACTCTATGGAAAATAGCCAGGGTTACTACTCGATCAGCTTTAAAGCAACCTATATCAATTATTTATTCATGTGTTTATTTACTGCCACCTAACAATTTTTGTAGTTCAACCTCTACACTAGGCCCTGGGCACATTTGCACAGATTTGCATAGAATTCAGGATTGTAAAATATGTAAATATACAATACTGGGTTTTCTTTTCCTTTCCCCTAGACTTAAATGTTATTATGACTATTAGAAATACAAACACATAAAATAATGCTGCTGCAGATACCACACTTGTGCTTTGTAAGCTGATGGGTTTTTTTTTAAAAAAAAGAAGGGTAATTCCTTTTTTATTATTTTTAATTTAAAGGTTTGAAGGTCCCAGTAAAGCAAGATATCCCAAAAGAAAGTCTCTCTGAAAAATGTAGAAGTCTTTAAAAGCATCTCAAAAATGCACTGACCAATCCAAAGAATTATTTGCAATATGCAAATGAAACAGTTGCAAAGCTCCAGAAGGGAGCATTCAATGATACACAGAAATAGTTGGCAAGCTATAATGATTTCTATCTAAGATTTAATATAGCAGGCTTACAGCCCCACCGTGGGGCTTGGCCAGTATGGACTTGCATACAGATAGACAATTGCATCTGGATTTTTCAGACTGATTTTCCAGGAGCAGCTTCCCCCAATGTACCAGCATGTGGCTTTTGTACAAGAAAAGAAAGATAGACAGACATTTAATGCAGTGTGGAGTTCTGTGGGGGCAGCTCCTTAGGCCACAGCTATATTTTATTTTTAAATTGAAACAATATGGCAAACAATAAAAGAAAGAAAGAAGGCAGAAGCACGGAAGGGTATTTTTCAGATCCAGGAACTGTGCTATCAATTTGCTGCACTAGTTTTCTAGTGGGTAGCATTTCTCCAGAGTGCATTTAATCCCAGTGTGTATCCAGAACTAAATGCCTACACCTTTGAGAAGTCTCGTGAATGCTATTTTCATGCTAGATTTCTCAAAGCAGGGAGTCCTGGTGTCTGGAAATCTATCCATTGTGATAGTTCTCACCCAAGGATGGCAGAGGTATGGTCTAAATCAACCACAACTTATTCTTTTATTTTGCTGATTGCAGTGAATATTCACTATTCCCTTTAAGTGACCTCACTCACTGCTCACTCCAGGAGTTTGATTATGAAAGCTCAAGGTTGACTCAGCCTTCCATCCTTCTGAGGTGGGTAAAATGAGGATCCAAATTGTTGGGCAATATGCTGACTCTGTAAACCGCTTAGAGAGGACTGTAAAATACTCTGAAGCGGTATATTAGTCTAAGTGCTATTGCTATCTGAAGTAATCTATAAATGCCAATATAAATCTATAAATGGGTAAAATAGTCTTTTAAATTGCCCTGCCTTCTGAGATCATTATCTCATAAAAACATAAAGACAGATAAAATATGAGCTTGCTAAGGACTGGCAGAGGGCATTGAATCAACAGCTCATGTCCCCCTTTACTATCAACCTTCTAATAATGCTTGTTTTATATATCCACTATTATCAAATTATCCCAAGCTTCACACTTGTTTTATTGAAATCACTTACGCTCAGAAAAGAACTCATTTACCTCTCTAAATACAACAAAGTTTTGCTCTATTATTTACAAATCATCATAAATCAGGTAGAACATGAAAAATTAATATGGGCTTTTATTTAATAATATAGATAATGACCTCTATTATTATACCATAACTATAACATTTTCTGTTATATGACATGAGGTTTTAATTTTTTTCCCAATGGTCTGTAACAATTATAAAATTTATCTATTCTGTTCTAGTAAAAGTGAAAGAGATCGTAGCATAGAATGGGTTGTGAGGGTCTCATCTACTTATAGAGTAAAAGCAGCAAAAGAGATCACGGCTTTCTTATTTCCTCCCTCCCTCTTATTATTTTTATGCTACTTTTCATTTTTCTTTGTATATCTTTCAAATTTTAAAAATTATTGAGAAGTCTAATCTGAGAGCATTTTCTGGAGAAAAGCACGGATATTCTAAGGGAGAAGTCAATGGGATCAAGATGGTGGATGCAACCAGGTGACTGAAGTCCTGCCTCTTTTTAACATGCATTGCAGACATCATATACATGTAAAAGGAAGCAGTTCATTGATTGCTGTGGCCATATCCACCATTTGGATGCCTCTGCCAAGAAGCAATTCACAAGTAGATTTGTGAATGAATGAATGAATGAATGATTCCCTTCATGTGAATAATTACCTCCCTCCCCTAGCAGAAAGGAGAGTAAGAAAGGGATACTATGGACAAACCCTAATTCTTGCCCTCAAATCAGTCCAGAATTTTCCTGTGTTTGCAAAGTATGCTAAACTAGAAGCCTGTTATATTTTAGCCAAGTCTACGTTTTAGGTTTATGGTTCATTATGTCATGCAAACCCAATAAATTAATTTAGAAAACCATGGTTAAATTAGTTACCAGTATGTTGTGTTAACACAGCTATAGAGATTAAATTTCTTATGCTTATCACTGCGTGCTAAAGACACAAAATGGGAGAAAATTCTGGTTTTAATAACTTATTTGATTTATTTTCTGTATTAAGGTTGGTGGAAGAGATCTGCCAGAAATGGATTGACTGGTCCTTTTGCCTCTTTGCTATAAATAAAAGGTTTAAATCAGCCTATAATTCAGTACAGAGTTGTAAAATAACACAACTCTATCTCTAGTTTTGGGGCCAAATGGGTATGGGACACAATTTTGACCTTTCTCCTTGAAATATATACCAGTTGTTTGCTTTGAGATACTGTTTTTGTGCATATCGCAACAGAATCCTACTTGGCTCTTAAAAACAAGAATCTTAAGGTCATTTTCCATCCAACATCCAGCATGAGACTGAGAAATTCTTCAAGCACTTCTCTACATTTTTATTGAAAGATATGAATTCACTTCACAGTAGCCCAAGCGCTAATCATTAATAAGATACAACAAGCACTGGCAGAATGAAAGTATACATAGATAGTATCGAAATTGTTATGAATATTAAAGTCATAAATATAATAAAAGCAAGTCACTAAGTATCCTCAGCTACAATAAACCTAAAACCCAATTAAGTATAAGTGTTGACTTATTATTCCAAAGATTTTCAAAAACTGTATTTAGCTCCTTTGATACACTCATTTGCCTTTTAAAGATGTATAATCATTCTCTCTTTTTGCATATTCTATTGACAAAGATTCATTTATTTGTCTAATTGAATAATAAGGCATCTTGATTAATTGTTTCAAATAATTCCATATCACAGGCTTCCTATTGGTGAAATTCTTTTGTATTATTTTCACCAGCTGGCTTTTTCCACTATAAATTACAAATAGCCTGTTTTTGACTGCCAAGATTTTAAAGGGAAGGAGATAAAAGGATTGCTTAGTTTGGTTGGCATCCATTCTTTCTTTGGCTTGTATTTTCCTTTATCGTGATGCTGCCTGCCATTGATTCTGGGCTACAATATCCTGGATAATTTTTAACAAGAAAGCTAAAAAGCACCAGTACTCTTCTACCATCTTGATTATTCTTGTTATTGTGTACACAGAGCAGAGCTTCAGCAGTTTCCCTGGGGGTCATAGCTCAGGAGAAAATCCTGATGATAAGTGACATCTGAATGGATTTCTTCCAAATTAGTATATTAACAATTATACCAACCTGGGGCTCTTTATTAGCAATACCAGGAAAGCCACCAAGAATGGTGAAATTCACTACAGCCATAGGATCTTATTATAAGAATGGTTTCCAGTATGTGCTGATTGGCCTGGTTCAGAGAAAGTAAATTGTATATATAGAAACAGGGTTTGGTGTAAGCCCCAAAGACTATTACCAGGAGTGCGGGGGAGGGAGGTGGTGCCAACTATGGACCGTGTTTAGATATCTATTAACACGTGTCCCTCTGTGTCTACATCTTTTCTCAGGTAGTTAGGCAATGCCATCCATATAAACCCTATATGGGCAACTTTTTACCCTTTGCAAAGTTGGGGCACCAAGATGGATTCCTTAACAAGGCAAAGTCAGTCTGTTATCAATCTTTTGTGGTAATTCCACAATCAATATTCAGAGAGATTCCTGTCTTTTCGATGGGTTGTTGTTCATTCCAATCCCTGAAAATACTTTGCTCTTTTTTAAATAAATAAAGGAATCAACATGTGTAGATAATAAGAAATATTAAGCCCAAGGAACTTTAATAAATAATGTGGCATTGTAGAGTCACTAAAAAAATTCCTGAGTGCAGAAAACTCTGTTAATATAGTGAAAGAAAACAAGCCCATTTTTTTCAGGGAAGGATCCTGTTTCATATACTCTGTCAAATTTGTACTGTCCTGGAATTTTTTTTAAACATACCATATATTTTAAAGACAAGGATGTTGCTAGCCAGGATGCCTTTTCTTTTGTGTTATGTCCCCTTGTTCTTCAATTGATGTAGGCTTTCGCTCAGATTGGTTGAAGGATTATAATGATAGCACGGTTCCTGAGGGGAAAATGTAGTCCACTTTTACTTAAAGGAAGAGAGAATTGTTTGGGGCTTGGTTGAATTTTGGAAAAGGATTGTAGATAACATAAAAGTCAGAATGGAGAATTTCTCACTTTTATCTTATAGCTGGGAGAACAGAACAATAAATAAACAAAAAATAGGCAATGGGCAAAAGGAAGAAGAGTTGGGGAAGTTGGACAATTTCAGAGAAGACAATCTGAAAAGGAATTCAGAATTCATGACAGTTACATTTGAGATGAGAAAGTAAGACTGTGGAATCTCTGGGTAGAAAAGGCCAGGTTCAATGACCAGGAAATTGGCAAAAAAACTACTATATTATTGATAATGGACTGGGGCTCAAAAGGGATACATGACTCTTATATTGGATTATCTTCCAAATAAATTCTTCCAGTGATGACTTCCATTAGTGCTAAAACATTGTCATCTAATTATCTGAAGGAGGTAGGTGAGGGAAAAGGAAGTGGTGATGAAAAAGTCTGCTGTTTAGATATTTATTTCAACCAAAACTCAACTATTTCCCTGAAAGAATAAATATATATGAAAAATGATGTTTAAGTAACAAGCTATTATCAAATGCATCCCTAGAAATAAATTTCTTTGAAAAGTGAAATTTACTGTTGAATAGAGGTACTAAACTCTTTCTTCTGAACTTCCATTCATTCTGCCAACAACGGGCACACACTTTCCTTCATAGGAAATAAAATATCAGCCTAAATGTCTATGGAGATTCTCAGTCATCCAGGTCATACTTATCCCAAAGATTACTTCATCAAATCCCAAAAAAAGACCCAGCAGGAGCTCCTCTGTAACAGACAAGGAAGAAAACAATAAACAAAGCAACGTAGTCATTCCATACTTTGCAAGAATATCAGAAAAGCTCAAGAGGATCTTCAGCCAACACAACATACGTGCACACTTCAAACCCAAGAATACACTAAGGCAGAAGTTTGTCTACCCTGAGGATAAAACACTCAGACACAAACTGAGCAATGTGGTATATGCAGTACAATGCAGTGAGCCATGTGCAGATCTGTACATTGGGAAAACAAAACAACAACTTCATAAACATATGGCACATAGGAGAACAAACCCATCAGGACAAGAGTCAGCAGTCCATCTGCACTTAAAAGACAAAGACCATTTTTCGAAGACAGCAAAGTCCACATTTTGGATAGAGAGGACTGCTGGTTTGAAAGAGGGGTCAAAGAGGCCATCTACTGTATGTCAAAACTGAACAGCCTTAATAGAGGGGGGGATACGACATCATCTATCTCCAGTCTACAACACAGTCCTTTCAGCAGTTCCACCCATTTGCCCTATTCAGGTGACCCTGAAAACACAGATAAGCCTTCAGGTAGCATTAATGACTCGCTAAAAGAATGCAAATTAACAGCTGTCTGCAAGGAGTATAAATCCTTCCATTCTCCACCATCCAGTCAGAGCTGAAGAAGCTTCTTGGATGAGAAGCGAAACGTTTTCAAAGAAAAACAAGAAAGTCCAGTTGCCTCGTGAAAAAGCATCTTTGAGAAAAATATCAGCCTGTTCTCAACCCATGTAAGTTTTCTATATGCTAGTTCTAGAATTTATTTTATTTTGTTATTAATGGCCGAATGTTTTAAAAGCATCTGCATAGAATCCGCATCTATTCCATATAAACAGGTGTTCTGAAAGCACTTTCATACAAAATATGCATTTCTAAATGTATTTTAATCAAACGTATACATTTGTATTCAAAATACGCATTTCACATGTGTACAATCTAACTAATGCCTTGCAAAATTCAAACAGATACAAAACCAAAAGAATAATTGCATGCAATTTGTACATTGTTCCAGAAAAATGTGGATCAGTCAGTTCACATCAAAATTCACAAAGATCAGGTTTCTTGAGCTTGGCTCTTTTTTCTTGTTCTGATTCTAGCAAGAATTGATATGTTTTAAACGGAGGAAAGATACAAGCAGCTAGTATAAGGGGCAGAAAATACATATACTTCCCAATGAAGCTCACCCTTGGATTTCTTTGGATATAACTTGATGTTATGATTTTTTTTAAAAAGGAATAATGTTGATTTATTAAAAATATCCAGAAGTTGGATTTTAGGAACTACTATGATGATCAGCAAGAGAAGAGAAATAAAGATGATCAGGGGACTGGAGGCTAAAACATATAAGGAACAGTTGATGGAATTGGGTATGTCTAGTTTAATGAAGAAAAGGACGAGGGGGGACATGATGGCAGCGTTCCAATATCTCAGGGGCTGCCACAAAGAAGAGGGAGTCAAGCTATTTTCCAAAGCGCCTGAAGGCAGGACAAGAAGCAATGGATGGAAACTAACCAAAGAGAGAAGCAACCTAGAACTAAGGAGAAATTTTCTGACAGTTAGAACAATTAATCAGTGGAACAACCTACCTTCAGAAGCTGTGAATGCTCCAACACTGGAAGTTTTTAAGAAGAGACTGGACAGCCTGAAATGGTATAGGGTTTCCCGCCTGAGCAGGGGGTTGGACTAGATCAGGGGTGTCAAACTGCCGGCCCATGGGCCAGACGTGTCATCTGGAAGCTGCCCCACCCCATTGCTGGCAATGGCAAAACCGTCCTAATACGTTGTATGATGTCATGTGACGTCGCAAGTTTGGCATGTCTAGACTAGATGACCTCCAAGGTCCCGTCCAACTTTATTATTACTATTATTATTGTTGTTGTTGTTGTTGTTGTTGTTGTTATCCTCCATTGGCTTCATTTTGACTGAAATGTTGAATATAAATCCTTGTGGATATCCTTGAGCTCCCTTTGGTCTTTTTTCCCTACATAATTTCTTTTGCATGCCCTGTTTTCTGGCTCATAATTATCCCAAAGCCCTGTGGGTGAAATCTAATATCAAACAATTGGTTCTGCTTGTGACACTTAATTTTTTAAAAACTTTTCATCCTATCTCTAATCTGTGGGAACCACATGGTGAATTGGCCCTTGGTTGTACTTATAATCAGCCATTCTCTGCCTCCTCTTTTAGCTTTTGAGTAGGCTAGATGACTACTGAATTATCCCACAGCTGGTTTCTCCTAACCAAAGTAGTCCCATTAGCAGGATATTGGCTTTGGATTATACTCTCTGTTAGTCAATACTGTGGTATGAACTTAACATAATACAACAGCAACCAGCATACTCTGACTGAATAATTGCCACCAATCGGTATATTTAATCAAACAATTGATCCATGATTGTTGACAACTGACATTTCTAATCAGACAATTGACATTTAGATTTAGGATCCTTGGAAAAACACCTAGACAGATAAGTAAACAAAAAGCATAACAACATTTGATATTATATAGCCATCATTTACCTTGAAAACAGACAAAAGCCGTAAAAAGAGGATAAACCAGGCCCAACTTCCTGCCAGTGTTTTGATAGCAATCATGCCATCAGCATCTAACAGGGAACAAATAGAAGAGCTTGGTGATTATTAAAAGCATCTGTGATTACAGAGCACAATTATAGCTATTTCAGTTATTGATTAACCTGTAAAAAATCTGTAATAACTCACTTATCATTTGCTTTCCAAGAAAAGAAACACATTTGCTTTAGAAGGCATAAGTAGGAGGAAAGATTATGGTAAGTCAAGTATCAGGACAAGGTGATTACTTAACATCTGTGACCACAAGTGAAAGACTGAGGGGGGAGGGGAAAAAATCAACCAACGTCTGCAATCTGTAAAATGCTTTGGGGGGGGACACAAGTGAAGTGTGATTAATCACCTTGGATGTATGATTGAGTCAATTGACTTACTTCTTCATAATGATTAATCAGCTACAAAAATTATAATTGTCCCACTTCTAGTGGTTGCATGCTGTGCCTGATGACATCATTTTGTCTACAGATACTCAGTGAGTAGCTTTCAAAAGAATATGCAGATGAATCAGACAGGGCGGGTGAGGTGAAAGCTACAGCCAGAGAGACACGTTTGGTAATTCTGCTATTATTACCAGAGAGTTTGATATGTCTTTGAGAACACGAGAAGCTACTCTAAAGAAATTGAGCCTTGGTCCCTTTCTAATTCAAACCTTTGGGCAACTATTACCTACTACTGGAAACTCCTGTTTCCAAAGTGCCTCTATTAAAACAAACCAAACAAAGCATTACACACAGGAGATTGTTTTATGGCAGACCAGCCTATTTCTCCATCTCTCCCAGTGTCATCCACTATGATGGATGGCAGTTTTTCTAGATTCTTAAGACATTTTTTACTTTTTACCTATAGAGTGTCTACACAGAAAGTATGTCACAGCATTTTGTGAAGTGTCCCTTCAAACCCACTGCTTAAAACTTGGTGGTGGTTTGTTTCTGAACTTGTTGTTTAGTTCCCGAATGCTAGGCAACATCTTCAGCAGAACTTTGGTTGAAGTGTCTTGTTTCCAAGCTCTCTTCTGCTTTTATAGGTCTTATTGTGGTTAGTTGGTCACGTGACTGACTGGCCATGACATGTGAGGGTTCATATGGTGGTGAGGTCACTCTGGCTGGTCACGTGACTGGCTGGCCATGCAGTGTGAGGGTCATTGCGGAGAACCTCATGCACAGAACATTCCTCCAAACCCACTGCTCAGAACATCAAAACACGGCATTCAGTCTGAGCAGATTTGTCTGAGCAGATTTCTGCTGCTGGCAGTCCTGGTGCATGTGTGAACCATGCAAACATATGCATGGCTAGGTGATGCGGAGAGGCCTACAAAGTAGTCGCATTGAGCCTTTCAGACTTCACTCATTTTGCTAAATGATCAAACAATGGCTTTGCTAGCTCTAATGGAAAAGATATTTGTCAATGCTAAACTAAAACCCTTTCCTAAAACCCGTGATCATTCACACTAGAATTAAGGAGAGAACTGGAAAACAAAGGTGGTTATGAATCATTTCTTTTTAAGTTTTCAAATGCAGGTTCCGAAACTGAGCATTTTAGGGGCCTTGCCTTGCTGTCAGAGGAGACACTCTCTGCAGGAGAAGTAGTTGTCATAAAGGTTACAGTAAATGGGATAACTTTATATATTGCTTGGGGCGGAAGGACCAATGTGATAAATAAATGAAACACATGTTGAAGATAAGTATGTGTATATATCAGAATACACAAAGGAACAACAATACAGGTAGTCCTTGATTTACAACCACAATTGAGCCCAACGTTTTCATTGCTAAGCAAGACATTTGTTAAGTAAATTTTACCCCATTTTACAACCTTTCTTGCCACAGTTGTTAAGTGAATCTGGCTTTTGCTTGTCAGAAGGTCACAAAAGGTGGTCACATGGCCCCAGGACATGGTGACTATCATAAATATATGCCAGGTGCCAAGCATTGGAATTTTGATCATGGATTCTTCAATGGTTGTGTGAAAAATGTTCGTGAGTCACTTTTTCCAGTGACATTGTAACTTTGAACGGTCACTAAATGAATGGTTGTAAATAGAGGACTGTCTGTATTTGATTATCCAAACTGGATAGACTGTGAAAACCTATCATGAAACAAATGAATTAAAAAGCAAACATTTAACACATATATCATATGAAAAAACTAGGGATAAAAATAATTGATTTTGACAGAATGAATGAAACTCTTGTATTTAGATTTTTAATTTTCATATTGTTAAAAACCACTCATTTTCAGATTTTGTCTGAATCATCAAACACTGCTCGAAGAAACCTATACATAAGCCTGAGAGCATTTTTTTTAAAGTCGTCATTGTCCAGCTCAGGGCATTTTTCTAAATTCTGGAAATAGATGATGAGCAATCTTTGGATCCTACTTTTCACTCCAATAAACTTATGGACTATATAGGATGGGTGTGCAAATCACTCCAGATCCCATTTGAATCGTTAATTCAACTTGATGAGTTGAGTCAACTTAATTTGATGGGCTAATTTGATTCAATTCAAAATGTCAGATTGAATTGTTGAAACAAATCAATTCAGTTCACAGTTAGATGTGGAAAAATATCTAAATCAAATATTTGTATAGCCCTACTGTGTAGAACTCAGGCCTTTGGTAATTCAATTGTTGACACAGAATTAGAATAATAATAGTTGTAGTATTTTGGCTGCATGCAGAGTAGGCAGTATACATTATAGCTCCATGCAGTAGTTTGGACTCAAAAAAGTACTTTGGACATACCTGGGATTTCCTTTAAACATCAGCATCTTGTCCCAAATTGATGCAGCTGCTCTTTGCAGTCTAATCTGGAGAAAATATATGCTTGGTTTAAGAAGCTGCTGACAAATGCTGCCTGCATGTTCAAACATGTTTTCAAACACGTTTTCCTTAAATCTGAAGCGCTACACAGACTACACAGACGATATAATCTGTATACACAATGACAACATATCTCATATCATAGAATCTTGCAGAAGTCATTCTTATTTTCACTTAAGAAATTAGGCAGCAGCTAATAAGAGAAGCCATCTCTATAGGGTTTACTAAAAGTGATAAATGTGAAGACAGTTCTTTATGGGAAAATGTTGCTAAATCCAGAATCTATAGTTTCTTTTTGACATTTGCATGCCATGCCTTGAGATTTCTCTTCTAACAGGGAAAAGAGGCAGGCTTAGATGGATCACTGATGTAATCAAGTCTGGCAATTGTTCAGGGTCCGCAGAATGGTAGGCAACAGAATGTATTGCTTTTTCATGTAAGGCTTGGTAATGTCATCATTGTTGAGTAGTTAAAATGCAGCATTTTATAAACAGAAAGCCTCAAAGGCTCTTCAGAAAAGATTTTACATTAGGACCTTGGTTCATCTGTTGGACTTGATGGACTAAGATCTGACACAATCATCTAAATGATGATTTATTCCAGGCAATTTTATCCATCATGCCAAATTCAAATATACTAATGGACTGCACAAAAGGGCTGTGCACTGCAAAAACCTCAACCTTTGTTCATTCACCCTTAAGCATAGCTTTGTGCTCATAGGCTGAACACACACACACACACACACACACACACACAAACACTTACACACAGGGACTTACCTTTAGAATTCATCAAAACTTTTTGTAGTTAGATATATATTTCCAAATGAAATATTAATACAAAATTTAGGGAAATCATCTTCAAAATATCTTCTTTGAATTAATTTGCTATTCATTTGAAGTTTTTGTGCCGTGTTTTTCTTCCTTACCCATTTTGGAGTAATATCTTCATCAAAGTTTTCATTTGTATTATTGCATGAATGAAAATCCAGCTACATTATGTATTTTTTTTCTTTCGCATCTCAGATTCGTTAGTTACTATTTTAGTCCACCAATATTAACCTTACTCTAACCCAGTCACATACAAAGCTCTCCAGCTCAATTTTTTTCCAGACAGAGCAATATATTACTTGTATGAATAAATGGTGTATATATATATATTAAATCTATGAATATTTTTGGAGTATTACTGAACTAAAAAAAACCCTACCTCTATCTTAGGGAGTTCCATTTTACTATCTCTTTCAGTTCTACCTAGTTCAGTGATGGCGAACCTTTTAGAGACTGAGTGCCCAAACTGCAACCCAAAACCCACTTATGCATCGTCGAGTGCCAGGTGGGTGTGGCCCATTGGCTGGGCGTGGCCGCAGTGGTAACGGCAGACTGGGTGGGACTAAAAAGTTCAATCAATCAATTCCAACTTTTCAAGATATTTTTTTTTCCCTGTGAGAAGTTGAAATTGACTGATTGAACCTTTTTATTTTTGCACATGACGGTGGAGGCCTAAAGCAAAAAGGTTTTATAAAACCCAGCTGAAGGACTAGGACTAGGGTGAAGGCACGCATGCCCACAGAGAGGGCTCTGAGTGCCACCTCTGGCACCTGTGCCATAGGTTCGCCACCACTGACTAGTTCATACTAGCTGGATTTATATATACTAAGCCATAGTTGCCTATTAAATAATCCAGTTGTCCAGCTTTACATATCACATAATACAAAAAACATAGCTTGAATTCATAAAATACAATAATCCAAAACCAAAATCAAAACACCAGCATATGTACTCAAATTAATATACATGTTATCTGAAGGTTGCAGAGAGTCTGACAATGTTCTGGAAGTGATCTTGAAAATTCTTTAAAAGTTGTCACATTATCACAGAAGGAACAGATGAGTAATTATCTTAATTTAAATAATGTGCACACCATATTGCATGTAAGTGTATATGCAACAATATTCAATTTAAGTTCACACATGAAATATAGAACCAACATCACACAGCAAGCAATCAGCATGACGGTAAGACAGAATTACCATCCTATCAGCCAAATAAGTAACCAACTGGAAGGGGAAAATCATAGCAAAGCAACAACTTCCTTCAAGGCCATCCTACCCAAGAAAGCAGGCAAGAGCGAAGGATCTGTATAACCTCTTCCAACCAACACACTTCACATCTCCAAAATTCTTACACTTGATGATGATGATGCCTGAGAGGATAATGTCAGCCTTTCAAATTAGGCCAGGTCAGGAAACAGATTCCACAAGTTTAATTGGAACTGTTGATAAAAACCACAATAATAGAATCTTAAGAGTCTGACTGCATTTTCCCTTCCTCTCCTCTTAAATCCCAGGGAAGTAGGGTAGAGTCAGTCTGAGCTTCTACGAAACACTGGACTTAAAGCTTGCTGTTCTTTTCATAACCATTTCTGCCTAGTTTCTCCAAAGTTGTTTCCATGTCTCTCTGTAGGTAATGCTAAAATTGGATAATTCCAACAATAAATTAGTGTTAATCTTGATAATTATTACTTGATTTGTGTTATCTCTAGGTACTTTCCTTTCTTTTGAACACATGACCTCAGGGCATCATACTAACTCTAGAAATAGCACACAGTTTACAAAACATTATGCAGTTCCAGCCTAGTGTAGAACATGAACACGTCTACGTGTTTCTCCAGTTCAGTGAAAAACAAAAAAAGAGACAGGAATATTGTTTGTAAAACACAAGCAACTTCTTGCATTCAGGACAGACAATGGACCTCAAGAGTTTTAATACCTTTAGCCCTCCTAGATACTGCTAATTGTTAATTATTAGAGACTAAGTCACTGAAGTGAGTCCTTTGGCTGGTGTCTCAAATCCTGTCATTTACTACTACACAAATCAGCAGGGTGATAGAGTGTCTTTAAATTAGGTTACCACCATGCAGTTATTGGACAGGGAGTAATTGATAAAACCATTAGTAACACTTGTAGAGATAACAGCCAGCCAAATCATGCAACCATAATTATTCCTAATGGGTACATGCTATAAATTGTGGCAAGGAAAAAAAAATCCTCATATTATCTTTCAATCAAATTTGACAGTCCTGGTAGATTACTGTAGGCTAAATGCTTGTGGGTGGAGGGAGGAGGGAGATGACCCATCAGAATTTCTTTGCTCTCCTCCAAGACACTGACTTTCACTTTTTTTCCCCTCCATCCAATTTGTTTCAAAAGGGAGGGGGGATTGAGAATAAGGGAAGGAGAGAATCCCTTTTGATTTGTATTGTGCGTCCTGCTTTGTGTTTTCCATCACAAATCAAACACATCAAGGGAGTTCCTAATGTGGCAATATGAAAAGAATTCCCAGTCTGAATAAAATAGTGAAGGTTATATTACTATCTTTTTCACCAATAGCAAACAATTATTCTTTGGTAATATACAGTTTTATCTATATATTCTGGTGTTAATAAGTATGTGTGGAAAAATAAAGGATGGCATGCATTACTAGCAAAGTAATGGCAGTAACTGTGCTAAATCGAAAGCAATGGCCTTGCAGTCATTTTTTCTCTGTTTCTCTCTATTAACCTGCCCCCCCCTTTCTCCATTTTATTCCTAAGGATGTCTCTCACAGGATATCAATATAAAGGCATTCTGGACTTTTAATACAACCTTGCTAACTTACACTTTAGCAGCATTTAGCAGGACACAAACAAATTTAATGAACAAATTAACTACAAACCAACCAATTTTATGGTTTGTTTGTTTTTAAAAAAAGGGCCCTTCATCAGAACAGAAATTGTACAATTTACTTGACCTGTCATCTGTTTTGGTGCCGTAGTTATTTCCATGAATTTTAACAATGAGAATTATTTGAGTAACTCTCTCATCCATGATTGCTCCCGTATCCTCTCACCATCATGAAAAGCCCCATTGACCTTTTTTATTTCTAATTTTATATAAAGACAGCCAAGACAGCCAATGCTCAAACCAATCAAGATGGGACTATTTGTAGTTTAATATTTTATACTATGGACTGCACTCAAGTGTTTCTTTGGTCCAGCATGGAAGGTAGGTCTCCAGAATAAAGCACCGTCAAGTTGTGCCAAAATGTTCCCTCCATTTTTATTTAGTGGAGGAGGAAGCTGTGAACAGAACGTCCTAACCAGCTTATGCTGATTTTAGAAAAGGTATGTTTTGTTTTTTTTTAACTTCAGCGATATACAACATCAGAATGCAAGTGCTTTTTACAGGACTGTTCCAGGATTAGTAAGAGAACATACAGGAAGCATTTTGTTTTCACAGCAGAGAAATATTTGTAACAATATTTATCAGCACAAATGGCTTTGACATTTAGACTGGATTTAGAGCCAGCCGAAGGGGGTAGCCTCAGTAATGAGCAATTGCTGTGAAGAGACGAGATGATTTTAATCCGGAGGGTCCTTGGGAGTCTGTCGAAGGCGTGGTGAACATTGCTAGCCTCGCTGTTGCTACTAAGGATTCCAGCAGAAATGTTTACATCCCCTAGAGCTACTGCTACAAATCCTTAATCCCTTTCTTAACAATCACACCAAAATGTACTCACATCTATAGTAGTTGTATGCCTGAAAATTTTTCTAAGCCCCTCTAGGATGCTATTATCTTCCTTAAAAAAATCTGTTTGACCTAAACACACACACACACACACACAGAGAGAGAGAGAGAGAGAGAGAGAGAGAGAGAGAGAGAGAGAGAGAGAGAGAGAGAGAGAGAGAGAGAGAGAGAGAGAGATGAAAGCCTCTCTGACAACTTTACAAGCTGCATGGAGTCAGTGTATGAATTTTGCTAGGCACCACAAAATGGAATATCAAAATGGTTCCTTTTACAAATAAGCATCTCAGCATTGTATTGATTTCCTGCTTGAAGATTTAATGAAAGTAATGCATAATTTTACTGGATTGGCATCCCAGTCCTAGAAGATCAACTTAAAACTGCAGCACTGCAGGGAGTAACTGCAGAGTCTTTGATTTTAAAAAAAGAACTGTCTTTTCTCTATTGTACAGCTGCATCTCCTCCAACTGGAACTGCTTCCAACATATCTCTGTCTGTCTGTCTGTCTGTCTGTCTGTCTGTCTGTCTGTCTGTCTGTCTGTCTGTCTGTCTCTATCTATCTATCTATCTATCTATCTATCTATCTATCTATCTATCTATCTATCTATCTATCTATCTATTATTTGTAACACTATATCTCTAATTTGTATAACTGCCTGTGTAGTGTACAACAATCAAATGCTATTAAATGTCCCAGGTTCAAATTCTTCTGTGCTATGAGTTTCCAAAGTGTCATTCCAGATTTGCAGGGAACATTGGGCAAGACAGCTTCAGCCGTTCCCCTGCTTGAATTATCTCCCATTCCATAATTGCTCTCTGCTTTTGGGTGTGGTAATCCAAGTGGAAGGATTCACTGTTACGAATGAATTTTTAAAATGTGTTTAATGGCTCTACTTTTATTGTCAGTTACTCTGCATACACCAACACTGTAAATCCTATAAACAATCAGCCATCGGCTACCCAATGAGCATGCAGGATAAGTGATAAATGAAAATCCATCCATCCATCCATCTATCCTTTATTTTAATCTTCTCTGTCTGAGCAAAGCATGGGGGCAGCCTCTGAATAAAGCAGTACTTCGCATATACCCTGTCTTTTCTCCTGAGGAAGGGCAGATACTATCAACTCCAATAATATATTGGTTTCTCCATTCACTGGGCAAATTTAAGACTTGGGTGAAATAGAAAAAGAATAGTTTTGAGGAAACAGTGTTATTTGAAACACAGGAAAAAACTGTAAAGCCACCTGCTGGAGGTTCACAATCCCCATTCTAAAGGAAAGGTTTGGGGGTTGTTGTTTTTTTTGTTTTTTTGGGGGGATTTCTTTGTTTTGGCTGGGAGTTTGCTATCTTTTCCATTAAGAAATTATTGCTTGCCTATAAACATCCAAACTCAATGAACCAGCATATCTGCCTATAATACATTTATAACAATGATAGCTAGGCCACTAGTTGGGAGATTTTCTTTGCAACCTGGTTTAGGCATAGTTTGTTTGTGTGTTCATTAGATTTTTTTAATCTGGCCTTTATTATTTAATAAGTATAATTAAAGTAGCAAACATACCTGATATTCCTTCCTCTTCCCATTTTCCCCACAAAAACAACCCTATGAGGTGAGTTGGGCTGAGAGTGACTGGCCCAAAGTCACCCAGCTGGCTTTCACTCCTAACATAGGATTAGAACTCATGGTGTGGCACAGCTACATTAATAATTGCTGTGAGCATCAGCATCTCCAATAAAGATGCTTACCTTTAGGCCAGAAGCAAAAAGGACTTCGTGTTTCAGTGCATTAGGTATATTGCAGCAGAATTCACTGGGTTTATTTATTGGGTCTTGCCGTTCAAAAGTATCTTTACCATGTAACTGCAAACCCCAATAAAACTATAATTTAGCTTCACTTTGACAATTGCATTTAGTTTGTTTTGTTTTGCATTGTCTCTGTCAATATATTTGTACCACTTTTTTCTCTTTATCAATATATTTGTACACTATCGATATAGTGTACACTTTCTCTCTATATATATTTGTACACTTTTTTTTTCTTTTTTCAGTTATGTCAGATTCTCAGAGACTGCTTGGACAGGTCACTGAAGTTTTCTTGGCAAGGTTTTTCAGAAGCAGTTTGTCATTATTTCCTTCCTAGGGCCGAGAGAGTGACTGACCCACAGTCCTCTACCATGTTTCCCCAAAACTACAACCAGATCTTATATTAATTTTTGCTCCAAAAGACGCATTAGGGCTTATTTTCTGGTTAGGTCTCATTTTGGGGGAAATACAGTACTAAATTTGTCCGTCTAGCTGACGATCTTAACTGTGGCTTATTTGTGGGGTGGGGCTTATATTGTGAGTATCCTGAAAAATCATGCTAGGGCTTATTTTCCAGTTGAGTCTTATTTTGGGGGAAATACGGTAGCTGGCTTTGTGCCAAAGGTGGGACTAGAACTTCTGGTCACCCAGTTTCTAGCCTGATGCCTTAACCACTGCACCAAATTGGCTCTCAGCATTTGTGTATAATACATACTAAAACCTAGAAAATATATGTATGTCATTCCTAAGGAATGCATATTTGTTTTAAAACTGGTTTAATTCTTCCAGTTTTGTTCTCATCTGAATACTGCCTGCATATATATGTACACTGAAAGTGAAATATAACAAATTTTAAAAATAGTTTTTTATTCCAGACTTTATGCCCTCAAGATATGTCAGTTTCAGCATCTGGAATTCTTAGCAATGGTCATGATGGCAGGATAATTCTGGAAGCTAAATTCAGGATAATTCTCACACCATTGAGTGGGACCCAGATTAGACAAGTATCCATTAAGATATCTTTACCTTAAGTGCAGTATCTGTACTCTTTTCCCATACCACAAAACTTGGGGGGAAATACTATATTTGGAATGTTTAGGCAATGAGTCTATGGGCTGGACATTATTCATTATATTTTTGCTATTTTATTTTAGTTGTTGACAATAATGATATTTCTAACAGTCATTAAAATTTCCTCTTTTTTATAACTTCTCAACATGCATGCACTTTGTAAATTTGTACGAATGTATGCTTTTTGTATTTTTTTCCTTATTAATTGCCCTTATTTCCCTCTCAATAATATAATCAGATAACTAATTATACTCCACTGTGCAGCATTTAAGGAGAAGTGGTCAAATTAGTCAATTTAAACAAAGAAAAGCAAATACTTGCACAGCCCACATATATTTTAATAGAAATTCTAATCCTATTAAAATGAATAAAATAAATAAGCATTATTAATTACAGCAACACAGAGTTAGTTCTTTGGTGTCAGCAAAATAACTTACAGTGCTATTCCCTGAGCTGAAAGCCTGTGTAGGATCAGTCTGTAAGTCAGAAAAAAATAGGTTCGTATAAAGCCATTGCATTTTTCCACTGTCCTTATACTGGAAATTAACCCTCCAAGGCATATATATTGCTCAATACCTCTATATACTTTTTAATATATCCAAAATTCATACGAACTGCATACTTCCCTGGAGAAAGTTGAATTTCTCAAGATTTAATTCAGGTTCCAAGGTCAAGTTG
>NW_015387596.1:274897-288285 GCF_001527695.2 Protobothrops mucrosquamatus
TTTTTTTTTTAATATTTTGGGTGTTATTTTGAGTTGCAACATCTAGTTGGAGCACTAAAGATTCAGTGCTACAAATATAATAGATGCAGGGGATGATTAGTACTCCTGGATACTTAGTGTATTTAACATCTTGCTATCATACCAATGATGTCCTCCTTGTGTTTTATTTCTTCAGTGGGGGAGCTGAAATGTTACTGAAGGGAAAGCTCTTGTTTTTCACTTCAGTGAATGGGGAGGCTGATTGCAGCAATGTAAAAGCAAGTTATGCAATCTTATTTATTTAAGATTTCCATTGACTACCTATTTTAGAATTAAATACGAACTGTTAATTGATAAAAGATCTGAGAATAATTGTCTGTGTCACTAAGGATCCCATAGCAAAATGACTAACGTTTTCATTACAGAGTTACCTATCCATCACATTTCAAATATCTCCTGGGTTGTTGAAAGGTACAAATAACTCCTCTTTATGCTTCAAAAGCTTGCTGTTATTATAGCTCTGGATCAGAAATGTTTTGATTTTGTCTACCATTCCTAAGCAGTATCAACTAGATCTTCTAATTCTGAATTCTAGATCCCATATCCTGGAGCCCATCAATACCTATCCACCAACCTGCAAACAGAAGGAGGAATCTAATGCCTTTGTAAGTAAAGCAATGGTCATTATTTAGTCAGATGCACACTCTGGGAAGGTGGCTCCCTGTGGATTCTTCGTGTATAACACTCTGGGAAGTTATCTATGCTTATCCTGAGGTAGTTGCTGACCATGGTATCTATGCTTATCCTGAGGTAGTTGCTGACCATGGTACTGAATTCCAGCTGTAAATTGGCATTGGAGTCTTTCTAGAACAGGGGTCTTCAAACTTGGTCCTTTTATGACTAGTGGAATTCTGGGAGTTGAAGTCCACAAGTCATAAAAGGGCCAAGTTTGAAGACCCCTGTTCTACAACCCGCTTTTTCAATAGGGCTATCACCTACTTTCAGTGATGGAAATGTGATGAATCAGAAGAATGCCTACAAATAAAAGCAACATTTTTTTAGCACCACAGTAAATAATGGGAAATCCAAATCAGAACTTAACACTTTCTTCTCCCCAGCAACCAGCATTCAAAAGCACACTTCCTTGGATACTGATCTATATCCCCAATATACTGCTGTTCCTTAAAATGATCTGATGTATTTTGAAAGTCCTGTAAGTTGTCACCACATCTTATAGTAGTGAATGTCATAATATAGCAATAAAGCATGTGAACAAGGTTTTCCTTTCCACTGTCTTGAATCTCTTAACATTCAGCACCATTGCACGATGACTGGTTTTTAGAAGCTTGACTTTTCTGTTACTACTTTAACACTATGCATACTAATAAAGGAGAATATTTGTAGCTCAGGATTGACATGAGGGGTCCTTAGTGCTCTCTGAGCTTGCTTGTTTTCCAAACTAGGTAACATCATCAGTGCTAGGACCCCTCACACTGCACACTTTTATAAATGCCTAATATGTTCCTTCATTATGGTAATCTTGTAAGAGAGTTGAATCAGCTTACTTCTAATTTCAGTTGTCCTTTTTTGCCTCTAGGAATATGCCCAGATCCACATAGTGTTTAGAATGAAAGAATTCCTATGAAACTATGATTTTCTGAATTCAATGAATGAAGTTAGTTTTGATAGTTGTGATAGTAGCCCTATTTATAATGGTGTCATTAGGAGAGAAAAGGCATAAATAAATGGTTCCTAACTCCATCTTCTATCTATCCTGCTTCTTACACTTCTTGAATGTAATATATAATCTCTCCTGCACAGTCATATCTGCTAATGCAGGGGTGTCAAACTCACAATGTCACATGATATGTCGCGATGTATCATGATTTTTTCCCCATTGTCAGCAATGGGGTGGTCGCGGTTTCAGCATGACGCATCCGGCCCATGGGCCGGCAGTTTGACACCCCTGTGCTAATGCATTGCCACCAGGAAATGTGGTTTGTGAAGAAAGTAAATCTTAGTGAAGTTACCAGACATGATCTCATTTTGTTCCATACAGCTGATTCAAATTATTGTGTGGTTTAGATTAGATTATTGTGTGGTTTTAAAGTTGTAAAAAAGGTACAGTACTTGGGGTTGACTCTTACTGAGGAAAATTCTAAGCTTTAAAAAAATAATCATGGTAAACTATGGAAGGAGATAAAATTGGATTTAAATAGATGGCAAAAATTAGATTTGTCATTAATGGAAGAATCTCAGTAATTAAAATGAATGTACTACCTAAAATGTTATTTCTATTTCAGACTATACTGATATTGATTAGATATTCTACTTTCAAACAGTGGCAGAAAGATATATGTAAATTTATTTGGCAAAATAAAAAAAATTAAGAATTAAGTATAAGCTGCTACAAGATTCTAAAGATAAAGTAGGTATGGTTTTGCCAGATCTCAGATTATATTATGATGCTTGTTGTCTGGTATGGTTAAAAGATTGGATAACTTTAAAAAAAATCAAAGCTGTTAGACCTTGAAAGTTTTGATTTGAGATTTGGGTGACATGCCTATCTCTGGTATGACAAAGTGAAAGTTAATTCTGGCATGGATTTTGGTTCATGGATATGGAGAATGTCAAATACAGTGTCTTTCTTTGAAGTCAGAGCAAAAGGCATAGATTTGGTTAGCTATCATAAGGTTAAGAAACACAACACTCCAAAAGGCAATCCCTTCTTTAAAGACTTTATTAGTTTGTTACCAGACCATGAGCCCCTAACCAGTAGAATGGAAGAGCTGTTAAAGAAAAGGAATGGAAGCAGTATTCATTATTTTTTTAATCTTCTTTTCTTGAAACAAGAGAACATTTTCATATTTCATTGATGTTAGACTGTTGAGAAAAAAAGCTAATCAGATAAATGCCAGGATCCTATTGGATGAAATATATGAGCATCTGAGGAAAAAGAAACAGAAACAGGAGACAAAATTTAATTTCTGGCTTCTAAGCCAAATATGTTTCCACTGTAGGGTTTATTATCACTGCAAACATCAAGCCATCCAATAACAAAATTAAGTTATGGATGTTTTCAGCCACTATGAGTTATGAATATTTCTTTTAAAAGAGTATTTCAAAATCCATAGCTCATAAATCCTTGCACCAATTTCTAAAATCTTGGCAATCTTCCTTCCCCTATAAAACTCCTTCTGGAAGAATTCATATAATTTCAGAAACAAAGTAAAAATGTATGTTTACTACTGTAATGGAAGAAGAGAACCCTATTACTCTAGGGTTGGGTAAAGAGTCATTCAATTTTAGAGTCATTCAGACTAAGCAGATTCATTTCATTAGAGTTCTGGACCAGATCCCTAATCCAGAAGAAGAACCTCTGCATTTATTATCATTGTATTGCTCTAATCCCGATTTTGCTGTTAATACAGAAATTAGTAGATATATTTTATGCAATCTTGAGAAAAGAATCCTGTAGGCTACCATTGTTTGGCTGAAACCCCTCCCCAAAGATAACTAGACAACAGCAAAGAGTTAGAGTTTTTTTGTGTTTTTCTCTGCCATCCAAAAGTCATACAGATTTTTGCAGCCTTAATATGGGAGCTCTAGTTTCAAAAATAAGAGATTAACCATATGTCTGTTTAGGAGAACTTTCCAAGTGAATATAGGACTGCAAGTATTTCAATAATCAATTCTATTTCCAGCACCCATTTGTTAGGAAGCTGCCCCATCCTGTGATCTGCTGAACAAAAAAAAAGAGTAATTTAAAATATTATAGTGAACTATGAATTTATGGCACATGCATAACATTATTCCTAAGCACTTGTTTTAAATAAAATGGCTCTAAGATAATGTGTCTACATTTCTCAGTGTTTTCTTGAATATTTAGCAAAGTCAGTGTTTCTACTGGAGAGGAAGAGTGGTAATTAGAACATTGAACTTTGTCTCCTCATTTCTTCATGAGCAATTCTATTTTCTCCAAAGAAGAAAGAAGTGCTAGCTGTGGAGTGAATGTCTCAGTCATTTTCAATTAGTAGTAGATTATTTCTTTACAGTAGCTTGGTTCCTAGTTAGCTGACCAACAGAATGATGATGGCTGTTTTACACAACAGAAACAGTGCTGACAGGTGGATAATGAGAGAAATTGTCTCAGATTTCCCTATTAAGAAGTTTAACCAAAGCCCTCACTGGCCTTCTTAATGGATAATAAAATATTAGTCAATTGTGAAAGCTTGAAGAGATGAGACAAATTTCTTCATTAGCGGGATTGAAAGTATTATCTGTAGTATTGTCTGGTACCCGTAGCTTTCCTTAATTTTTATATATTAAATTAGTTCTGAAAATGAATTTTACCAACTGGATCATTCTGCTGGATCTGAACTGATAAGCAAGCTGTAGAAATTAGGGCTATGCATCCAGTGAAAATAATTAAAGTGAGGCACTTCAGCCCTTGCTCAAGTACAGTCTGTCTCTGCTGTTTGGCACACTAACCTGAGAATAATATGAGCCTGCCTTAACTGAGCAGATTCCATAAAGTAGCAATATCTCTTTTTCAGGAACACTCAGAAACCTAAAAAGGTGAGTCTGGTCTAACGAACATCAGAGAAATACTGTACTAGGAGGAGGTCTGGAGCACTACTTTCAAGTGTGCACTGCCCTAGTACTTATTTCTGTCACATCAAGTGCAACTTAACCACAGTTATGTGAATATGGCAGAACTGGTATTAGTATTGATTTCCCAGTAAATCATCTGAAGCCCAAATGATCAAAAATCAAAATAGGTCAGTGACAGAGAAACAGGAGTATTGGCATGAAAGTGTGCCCTGTTGATTGGGACAAATTAAAAGATCGTTTATTAGTGATTATGCTGTATAATATGGCCATTGCCAAATGAATGCAATTAAGATGAAACGGGACCCTGCAGCTACAGGGGTTAATAAAGACTGAATTTCTAATGATTTTGCCATTAATTATGAAGATATCCACAAAAATGCACGTCACAAAGCAGCAACGGCCTTATGTCAACCTTTGTGATCTGGATGAGAATTCTTCCCTAAGTGACACTGTATTGGAATGTTCTCTTCAAAATGGTAGAACATGACTGTAATTATTTGAAGGAGGTTGAAGAAAACCCTGATTAAGCCTTAGAAGTATCCTAAAGATTAAAATGAATAGATTTCTATATGAATCATTTGTACAAAAGTAAGTGCACTTCTGGGTGCTAAAGTGTTCAAATGCCCGTGCCTCTCCAAACTGTGATTTGCTAAATGGCATGCATTAAACAAGAAAGGAACAAGAAAAACTAACAGCAGAACTTTGCTTTTACCTGTTTCACTGAGAAATATATTGAAACCACCATAAATGGTGCCTAAAAGTTTCATTGCCCCATTTTCCATGGGGAATACATGCATTAGTCACAACTAATGTTTGATCCTGGGAAGAAAAGCAAGTTTTAAAAGGAAATAATTTCTTCTTTGAATCACCTTACTCAAGGCAGATGGCTTCTTTATACCATCTGGAGCAACCATTAACTTTAGCACTAGCTAAGCAAACTTTAGTCAGTCCTTTCCTGAAATCCTTTAGAAGACATTTTTACACTGATCTATTGTGAAATAACTTTCCAGATCCATGAGCCCCTTCACTTGGCACAGTGAAATGTGCATGAATTTTCAGGAATTACCAATAGCTGAGGCTCAGTGACATCCCATATATGCTATACCGTCCATTATATTCTTACATCATTGTCACCATCTTGGCTTTTCTAATCCTCTCCTGCCGCTATTCCTGTAATAGAACCTATTTTGTTCCTGATAACATGAACAAAACACCTGACACCTATTAAAGAGGGTATTATATATGCAAATCAAACTACTGAACTGGATTGGGTAACATCTATTACACTTAGGATATTTCATCTAGCTAATGGTCACACTGTTCATCATCCTAAGTCCACAGTGTATTAGTGCCTTGTGGTATCTGAGCAGATACATTTATCCACAGATTCTGTATACAACTTGTAGCTTACCCTTTGTCTATAGGACCCAGAACTTATTACACAAAGTTTTTGAATCAAAAGAACTCAAATTCTCACAACTCTGTACAAATTTATATTTGTAAGATCACATTATGTCTCAATATAATTCTACTCAATTGTATGTAATGTAGGACAAAAGAGGAATAGCAACGAATATTTCAGTATATTTTCAGCACCCAATAAACTGTAGAAAAAGTAGTTCCCATCCAGAAAACCATGTCCTATTTCAAGTTACTTCAGCCTATCTCCTTTTCATTTAGCATTTCATTGTTCTTTTCTGACTGATACTCAAATTTCTGTAGCTACTTCTCAGTTCCTACTGGGTTGTTTAAAGAGAGTAGATGGGTTCTAATCCTCTCAGTACTCATCTCTTGTATGTATTATTAGAGGGAGTGTCAACATCAATAAATACAATTTTAAACTAATGCAAGGCTCTTCACTGGCTTTCTTTATATACTATATATGCTTATAATAACCTATGAAGGTCAGCCTGGAACAAAAAGCTTAAAAGACTATAGCTAATGGTCTGCATTCCAATTAAATCCATGGGGTTGATAAGTATAGTATACTACTAAAAGATTTCCAAGAGCAATTGTACAGGAACTAAACCGTGCACATTTAAATATGAAGATTATTGGAATGCACAAGAATTGATTAAGATTCTCGTGGTCTAGCAAATTTGTGTTGCAAAGATCCAGATAATCACTAGGAAGCAACAAAGAGTTATAGTTTTCCTGTATTACTTTGGTGTCATCAGTAGTCAATTGGAATTTTGTAACCCAAGTCTGTTAAGCCTAGCATAAAATAATGATCAACTAATTTTTACAGGACATTTTCTTTTAAAAGCTGCATTTAAAAGAGATGTATATGAAGTGAAAGCAAGAAGTGGATGGACCTGTGATGAAACCTGAATTGTGAAATCTTACATAGTTGCATCTTATATTGGGTTGCAAGAACAAGAATTTGTGTTACATATTGCATTGCACTTGTGTAAAAGGATTAGCCTGTGACATAACTGTTATCCTGGGGATACCTAGTTGAGTGTTCCTTTCATGTGCCCAGCAGGAGCTGGAGCAAAGAATGGGAGCTCACCCTGCCCCACAACAGCACTCGGGTCTTGAACACGGGCTTGCTAATCTCCAACCCAGCTTCCTAACCATGAGAGCCACCATGCTAGGTGTTATATATTAAATACTGCAAATAAAATTAAAAATAAGCTTCAAAGATTGTTTGTTGTCCAATGCCTTTAGTGTCTTTAATTATAAATAGAAAGTGAGAGCAGGTATACCTTCCATATCTCCATATAAATAAAAAAAAGCTATATTAACACTTTGAAATAATAACAGTGAGACTTTGCATAGAAGGATCCAACAGAATAACTCACCAAAAGCCAAGGGACCTTCCCAAATCACCTCAAGATGGAACTCTACTACTTCATTATGTCATATTTTTAATGTTGTCTATTGCATAAACAAATATTTCAGTTCGTACTATTACTAGACCTAATAGATGCATTCACAGCATCATTCACTTGCTCATCTATCATTTTGAGGCATGCCATCACATTCAAAAAAATATCTTTATCTTGTACAAATATATTCTGCATTAAAGAAAATGGAGCATTGAAATATTCACACATATCTCATGGATCGGGAATTCCCAAATACATATGGGAGCTTGGCGGACTTGGGTGTAAGCTAACCAGTGCTTTTTTTGTAAAAAAAAAAAAAAAAAGTGCCGGAACTCACACACGTCATACAACCCGCCTTGCCTACCCTACAAGGTTCCAACCAAAAAAGGTGCCGGAACTCCGTTCTGGGCGTTCTACGAGAAAAAAAGCCCTGAAGCTAACTATGGTCAGCTAAGCTGCATCTAAATAAGAGAGTAGATCAGAATATAACCATGTTCAGATGTTAACATTTCTACTTTTTACAACCATATCTCATGTACTACCAGATAAAGAACAGTATGTTCTGTCATTTATATAGATATAAAATGCTATACAAAAAAAGTCAAGACTGTTGCTTTGATTTAAAATTCTCTGTAAAGTATTACATGTCAAAGGAAATATTTTCTTCTCTGGGGAAGCTCTATACATTTCTAATTCTAGTTGCTCCAAGTTTCACACAATTAGGTATGGGATTAATAAAGTTCACCTTTAAGCTGATCACGATGTTTCCCTAATTCATCTTTTACTCCAATTTTAATCTGAACTGTAGAAGGATTTCTCTGATGCTGTTTTTCCATCAGCCTGGTTCCAATTCTCTTTCTTCTCCCACAGCAATTCTCCTCACCACTTATGGCTCTGGAGGGGCAACACTTCATGCTTGCAGCCATTTGCAGTAAACTCCAAAAGTAGGGAGAAAAAGGGTGGATTTCCCTCCTATCTCCAATATCTAATGAACTTGGGAAAGCCACTCCAGGCTGAGCTTTTAAAGGTATCTGTCCATATAACACAATAATCAGGAGGGAGGTGAGGGAGATGACCTCTGTCCTCATTTCTTTTCTCTGTGGATTATCACAGTTTATAACCCTATCACTAGAAAAATATTGCTGCCACTACAATAGTAAGTAAGGCTTGAAATGCATTGGGAAATGGCATTCATTCCAACACGATTCATAAACACATGTTAAATGCAGTCTTGCCAAATATACACAATTTTGAAAGCAACGATCTTTACCAATTGCATTTCTAAATCAACCTTTTGTGTAGCTCCATTTAGAAAACCATATGCTATTATCAGTGTACCTGAATTTATACAAATCGGATTGGTTTGTATAAAACTAACAAAAATATATATTTCCCCTCCTTTATTGGAGGTTTTCAGCACAAATGCTAAAGCCTTCATCTTCCTTTAAAAAAAACGACATAGGTCTATGTTTTGCCTTCAAAATTAAAGAAGTTGAGAAGCCCAGTCTGTAGCCCCAGGGCTGCATCAATTCTCCCACAAGAGCTTGTGTGTTGTCTCAAAAATTATCATTTTTTATTGTGACAGAAAGAGGATGGTAATGAAGATATGAAAGAGGACAATAATAAAAACATACCAAGCCATCTTATTGGTTTGATGCATTAGATTTTTATCCCAATTTTCGCCCAAGAGCTTAAGGCAATATACTTACAGTTCTCTCCCCTAACAAATACTAGATTGAGCTGAGACAAAGTGATTGATCCAAAGTCACCCTATGACTTTCCATGGTTGAGAAAGATTTGAATTTGATTCCATTCTAATTTAGAGTCAGGAGGAGGAGGAGGAGGAGGAGAAGGAGGTGGAGGAGGAGGAGGAGGAGGAGAAGATCACATTGGCTGTCTAAATTATATTTTAATTAATTTTAGGTTTAACTGGTCTCACTTTTAGGAATTACAACTGTCATTATAACATTCAAAGGTGAATTATGGTTCTTGGCCTAAAATAAATTGGGAACTTTTGCATTTAAAATCAACAGTAACCATTTGATCAACCTGTTTAATTACCTTTAGTACGTTAAGAGTTGTTATGTTCTACGCATTTTGTGTCAGCATGAAAACAAACCATTGGATTGGTTTTGTTTTCCCAATTGTAACAAATCCATCTCCTGCTCCAAGATAACAAACCCAACAAATGAAGTGTTGTCCTGTTTCAGCATCCAGTGCTGAACCTAACTAGTATACTTTATTTTCATTTCTCAATTTGCCCTTTTAGATAGATAGTAATGTGCAGCAGCAAATTGACAATAGTATTCAGAATAACTTGAACAAAATTCAATAAATATAGTCTGCTTTTAATGTGTGTGCGTGTGTGTGGGGGAAATGGAAGAGCCAAAGGTCAATGAAGCCATCCAGAAAATGCTAAAAAGTCTCTGTTTTATTTTGAATTATCCCAGTAATGTGGCATAATTGCGTATCTAACCTTGAGGCATGAATAAGGGAGAAAAATATCAGGAAAATTGCTAAAGATTTTAAAAGGTAGAAGCCAGCCAATCAATGGTATTAAAGAACAAAGAGATGTTTTTATTTTTCCATTAATGATAGTTCAAAAGGGAGCACTGAAAAGTATGAGAATGAATACACTACTTTGCCATCAATTTTCCACTTATTTCTAATTCTTACTGAGATGCAGATGATTTAATTTAAAGAGAAAATTCAACACATAAAAAAGGCATAAAGGCACCTTTAACCAGCATGGTACAAATTATATTTGTTTAATTTATTACTTTGAATTTATTCATTTATTTAAAACATTTACTGTATATAGCCACCCATTTTGTACCAAACTCTGGGTGGCTGATAAGCAAGAGAAAAAACTACATGCTTGTACAATAAAAATATTTAAACCAAATATATTAAAATTTAAAAAATTGATACGCTAACTAAACCTATATTACATACTGTCTTAGTATTTGGGGGGAAAGCTATATCTGGAGTGCTTTTTGAAAGGTTAACAGGATAGGGGCCTACTGAATATCAAGGAGAAAGGTTTCCACAATGCAGGAGCTGCCACAGAAAAGGCACACTTCCTAGTTCCCATAAGAGGCAATGTTGAATGAAAGAGATTAGAAACATGGCCTCCATATTCAATCCAGTAGAACTAGCAGATGTCCCTAGTAAGAGGTGGCCCCACATATAACCTGGTCTCAGGTCATACTGGGTTTTAAAAATAATAACCAGCATTTTGAATTGCACCTGAAAAGAAACTAGGAGCCAGTGCAGTTCACAAAAATGGGGTGTAACATGTCTGAACTTAGGGCCACCTATCAATGCATGCATTGCCACACTCTGGACCAGTTGTAGCTTCTGGATAGTCTTCAAGGGCAGCCCCATGTAGAGTACATTTCCAGTAAACCAAGTGGAAAGGGACCAAGACATCAATGATCATGAGCAAGGCCTGCTCATGATCATTGTGTCCAGGAAAGGGCACAATTGGCAGACAAGGCCATCTATGCAAAGGCCCTTCTCATGACAGCTGTCCCCTGCTCCTTATGTTTTAGATCAGAGGTCCCCCAACCTTTTGGGCACCAGGGACCAGTTCCGTGGAGAGAGATTTTTCCGTGGACTGGAGAGTGCGTGGTTTTGTTTACTGCCTGCATCCCATGGATGGGCCTTTGCTTGTTTGTGCAGACCAGTTGCTGGCATGCCACAGCCCAATAACGGTCCATGGACCGGGGGTTGGGGACCCCTGTTTTAGATTTCCCCAGCTTACTGCCCTCCAGGTTTATGGAATTTCACTTTCCATATTTCAGAGATGGCCTTGCCAGGATATGATGAGTCTTCTTTCTAATTTTGAATTCAGTTGATCAAGCATAACAGGACTACAAATAAGACAAGTTCACTGAGAAAGGGGAACAAAAGTACAAATTTAAAAGAAAAAAAAATGTCAGAGACAACACAGCAAACACCTGTTAAGCCAACTGAGAACTGAGCCTGCTGAATGCCTTCAGGTACTATAATTGAAAAGTAAATAATAACAGTAATAAAAATTATGGTTAGTTCCCCAGTCAGCCAAATGTTTAAAGTGGATCTGGCTTTTTATCCACCTATCAAATCCTTCCCAAGGACCTCCTCTTGCTTGATGGTGTTGAAGGTATTGTCATAGGATGTAATCTGTGCCAAATAAAGCTGCCTTTACTGCCTTTTGTAATTGACAGATGGTAAGTTTGTCAATGCTGATGATGTTCAAGTGGTGCTCCAGATGTTGTTATTATTATGGTTCATCATACAATCAGCCAGATGTTCAGACTGGATTTGGCATTTTTGTCCACCTATCCTTCCTAAGAACCTGGAATAGACAGATGTCGGTGTTTGATGATGTCAAAGGTATTGTCGCAGGATGTAAGCTGTTCTGAGTAAAGCTGCCTTTTGTAATTGACTGGTGGTGATTTTGTCAATATCAATAGTGTCCAAGTATTGATAGATAGATAGATAGATAGATAGATAGATAGATAGATAGATAGATAGATAGATAGATAGATAGATAGATAGATAGATAGATAGGTAACCTTTATTGTCATTTTTTACTGTGGACACAATGGCACACATTAAAAATGAAATTTAGTTGCTTGCTCTCAAAGTGGACACATATAATACACATTTAAACATACTATATACCACATATGTATAGACCTACACCCTTTCATATAAGTAACATATAAATATTAATCACTGTCCATCTTGAATGCAATAACCAAAGGAGGAAGCTTTAGAGTTCACAAGGTTAATACTGTATGGAACAAAACTGTAATATTATTATGCTTCTTGACCTCCAACAATAACAAGGGCAGGCATGGAGAAAGGAAGTAAATTGGCCACCTTTATGTTTATAGTCTGGGAAGAAGACATGACTGGTCTACAGGGCAAAGATGGGAGAAAATATTCTTATGAAAGTCCTTAGGAGCTTCATTTAAAAAGAATCCATCCTCTGAGGGGACATCCCTGATTGGACAAGGCCACCAATTTTGAGACTGACTTTTCATGTTTTACAAGCCTAGAGGGGATTGATATTTTGTTTCATAAAGACTTAACACGTTCCCTTTTATATATTGTAAAAAAAATCAAATATTATGCCATCAAAAATTAGCTATTATGCTGTTGAATTTCAAAAATGCAATCTGGGAGTTTCAGGGAAACTGCAAGCAGCCCAGGGCCAGATGAGATGTCCGTTTTGGATGTTGTAAAACATGCAGTTCTTAAAGTTGCATTTACATGAAATTGTTTTGAGCCCTAAATTCTCATTATTTAAATTCAGAACACATATATGAACTCAAAACAAGATGTTTAGGGCTCAAAACAATTAATGCATTTTGCATTCAGCTATTTGGTTGGCCAAGGAAATTACAATTAATTAGGAGATATTAATAAATTAGATTACTAAACTAGGAGATCAGTGGCCTGTACAGAAAAGTAAGTCAAGTTGAGGCTGACAATACTTCAATTCCATTCTGTTCTATACCATAACATTTTATGTTATGAAGTGACACAAACTGTCCTTGCTTCATTTAGGTTCTTTGGAATAAGGATACATGCTTTTCATAAAGCTTTCCAAATTTTCTTCACCGTAATACAATTGAACTGAATCTCCTACTTGCTCCTTAGCAAAAATGCAAAGCAGTAAATGATTGCCAACACCCCTGGCAAGGAACCTCATTTTCCCCAAAATATGGCATCACACGGTTTAACAGTTACAAGCATTTTGCTAGCACTAGAGACATTATACAAGGAAAGCATTCAATTAAAATGATTATATGAAACCTTGGACAGACACTAATACCAATTAGGGGACCAAAGGCCAAGTTAGTTCAAGTACTTAAAAATAAAATCTTGAATTTCTAACAAACCAAGCAAATAAGCACTGCCTAAAGTGCTTTGCTGTGTTACAGTAAGTAAATTGCATAAGTAAAACTG
>NW_015387597.1:0-19046 GCF_001527695.2 Protobothrops mucrosquamatus
TTACATGCACTTTGGAGCTGGAAAAGACTGCTATATGCTTTCTATTGTATTCTGATAAAGTAATCCATGTCTCTGCCTTTTCGGGAAAAAATGCTGCTTTTTTTCTTTTTTAAATGAAGGATTCATCAGAAAAGTTTGCACATCAATGCAAAAATAACTTCAGGTTATTTTTACATTATGAGAGTCACACAATTAAAAAGTCAAGATCAGGGCTTCCAAAGAGAGACAATGCATCCAAAGTATTCTTTACATATAATACCATATTGTAATCTCCCATTAGCTTAAGAGCAATGTTCATCTCTGGAGGAGGAAAAAAGCCACATCTGCCAAAAGAGAGGAATTATGTTCTTTCCTTTTTATCTTAAAAGGAAGCTACAGCAAAACTGTGCAAATATCGGAAGAGCTTAGGAAAGATGGACTCGTCTTTCTGCACTTAAGCAAACCTATTTCCTGTCTGTCCCAGGGTGGAATGTTCTCGCTTATGGCTGTTCATGCCACAGGTTTTTACAGGTTTCTGTAATTTTCTGCTACAAGGGGCGAGATATGATAAAGTCAGGTAATGGAATTGTAGACATTTATGTACTGCAATAGAGTATGCCCTGTTTTTTTAAGCATCCATTAACAGCAGCAGTTGAATGATTGATTGCCCCTGGGGACAAGGAGCCATTGAAACACAGTCACATATGTCCTGTTGTATGGCCCCCCATTATAGACTCATAAGACCTTACCTGAGTAAATATCCCAGGAATTCTAATCATTTTTATGTAAAACTATTATTGTCGCATCAGTATGATTGAGTTTCTCTGAACATAGCTAGGTTTTGCTACACTGTCTGTAAAACTGGACAAACTTTGCTCGCCCATTGATTTCACCACCAATTGTAATATATAACAATGCCTTGTTCTGTTCTGTTCTGTTCTGTTTTGTTTTAATACTTAATTTTTGTGTGTGCTGGTCCAGGACCATAATAAAGATTGAATTGAATGGAATGATTGATTGATTTAATTTTTAAGACGATACATTGAAGGTTCCTACTGAGGTAAGAATTATGATACTGGAAGAAGAGAAATTGTATCTACAGCTTTAACCCACAACACAAACAAAAGGTTAATTTGCATCAGGATATACGATACAGTGAAAGGTATTGTGTCTCTTTCTTCCAACTTTGTGGCCTTGATCTCCACTCTGTCATTTTTGCAAATCGGTTTCTCCGCCTGTTCTCCCATGTCAAATTTCAAGCAAAAGTTTTTTCTACCAAAACAATAATCTGATATGCATGTCGTAATGCTTATTCATAAATAACTCTACATAGAAGTGTTGCTAATTGTTCTATGTATCTTTTGGAAGATATCCCCCACCTCTGGTCACCTGTCCCCCAATATTATTTGGGGAAGCGTGGCAAGCACTCAGTCAAGATGGATATGTAAGCCTTGAACTCTCTCCCTTTCCAGGTTTTTCTTTTCAGAACAAAATGTACAGGTAGTCCTTGACTTACAACAGTTCATTTAGTGACTGTTCAAAGTTATAATGACACTGAAAAAGTGACTTATGACCCCTTTTCATTCTCATGACAATTGCAGCATCCTCGTGGTCATGTGATCAAAATTCAGAGGCTTGGCAACTGACTCACGTTTATGACGGCTGCAGTGTCCTGGGGTCATATGATCCCCTTTTGCGACCTTCTGAAGCCAGATTCACTTAACAACCGTGTTACTAATTTAACAACTGCAGTGATTCACTTAACAACTGTGACAAGAAAGGCCGTAAAATGGGACAAAACTCATTTAACAAATGTCTCACTTAGCTACAGAAATTTTGGGCTCAACTGCGATCCTAAGTCGAAGATTTACCTGTATTTCTCAGTTTTATTCCCATAGAGTTCTTATAATGAACATCAATGAAAGACAACTAGGAGCAGGTTGAGGACATTTTATCAGAACCCTTTTAAAACCATCTTTTTATCTGCTTCAACCAGTTCCTTTCCTAATTCTGTGAATGTGGCTCCTCCTGTTTCTAAAACCTGGAGAGGTGGGTGTTGTAATGTATTGGTCACAACTGGTTTGAATCACTTGCTTAATGTCTAATCACTTGTTTGAATGTCTGACCTAGATTCTGTTGTTATGTAAGGGCTACTGTTATTTAAGCCAGACTTGCTGTCTCCAGGCTGGTGATTAGGTTTTGGGCTGGAAACTGTTACTTTAAACCTATTGGCTGCCGCCTGGAGGCTAACCATATAAATAGCTGCGCAGCAGCTATTTGAGTTGCTTCTGTTCAGAGTTAAATAAACTTGTTGCTGTTTCAACACTCGTCTCGCTTAATGCCTTCAAGAACCAAATACGTAACAGGTGTGTTGTTCTTCGGACAAGAAAACAGCCTCTTTTCCAACAGTTTTGCAAAGAACTTCAAGAACTGGAGAATTAAAGAATTGGAAAATGGCTTTGAAACCTTTGCAAGATCAAATAGGTGACTTCTCAAGAAAATAAACTTTAGTTGAATAAAGCATTTTTGTGCAAGGTCCTTTCCAACTCCGTTATTCTATGTTCTGTGTTATATGCAACAGATGCCTTTAACTCTCACAAAGAAGAAAAGAAAGGTATTTCATCAGAAATAATTATAGATATGCATTTAATATTTGGGAAATTACAAATACAAGTCAAATATTAATGGATCCCAGGGGAGGATAGGTTAGTAAACTTAATTATGGTCTTTGACCTACATATGTGCATGTGTACATAAAACTCGACATAATTTGTAAAAATAACAATTTAAAAAAGTTAAAAAGAAAAAGGAGGGAGAGAGGATAAAGTTTTGAAGGTATGAATGAAAATGCAGTTTTATTGGACAATATTTATACTGCCTGGCAGTGAGACAAAATTAGGCTACATTATAGATCAAATGATCTTGTTATCTTCTAGGAGGTAGGAAGTGGGCCAGTAATTCTCTTCCTTGGGGAAAGAAGAAAGAATATAAAAAGGAAGATTTGCTCACTTTATAAGTTACCTGGATCACATGGACATATGCCCCATTTCTGAAGGTCAATAAGAAGAATATTAAACATCTGTACATGTAGTATTGACAAAGTGCTGTGTGTGCATGTTTAGTGTTCTTCTTAGTGACCTCCAGAGCGGGCATAATAGGGTGAGGGAATTCTGATTTCCCTCTTCTTCTGGGGTCCCAGGGACTCTAATCTGCAGTTTTCCAAAGAAAGCAATTTCTCAAGACTGCATGGTTTATAACAATGACTATAATAATACTTGTACTACATGTCAAAAAGCAGAAATTAGAGTAGTGTTAAATGTTCTAAAAATGCTGGAATAGTAAGTGCAGGTTTCTCAAATCTACATTCAGATACTCTATAGCAGGGGGTGGGGAACAATGGCCCCTTTATGACTTGTGAACTTCAACTCCCAGAATTCCTGAGCCAGCATGGGCCATTGTTCCCCACCTCTGCTCTACAGGAAAGACCTTGCAGCATAGTCTATTATAGTAAGAAAGGCAGGAATGTGGGGTTTTCATTTGATCGCTGGGCTTCTGCTAGCTGATATTAAAGCAGAAATGCTATGTGCAGACTGAGCTCTTCGGAGATCTGCAGCTCTTAAGCATCTCAATTCTGGGCAAGCTCCTTCAGCTGAAGTTCATTCAGTTAATGTATATCATTGGAACCTAGCTTCAGAGAAGAAAAGAAATTGAATTAATTAATTCATTACTGTCAATGATCAATGCTCTTCTGCCTCAAGGAACAGGGTGACTGAGTTCTATTAATCGTTCTATTGCTGACTGCCAACTGGTTGGCCAACAACAAATAATCAAAATCATCTCAGATTAATACTGGACTGCAATCTGTATATAAGTCAGTGGGATCCTGATCCTGTTCATATCAGAGGTACTTTTTAAGGAGCTTCTGGGTTGAAAGGATTAGCTGGTGACATCACTGTTGCTATGGAGATATCTGTGGGGGCTCCTTTTATGTCCCCATCAAGGAGCTGGAGCAAATGACAGGAACTCACCCCACCAAGCAGCAGCACTTGGAACTCAAACACAGGATTGTTAACTTCCAACACAGTGTCCTAACCACATAAGTCATCATGCTCCATTAATCAGTGGGATGATATGACTGCAGATTCAGTTTTAGGCTATATCAAGAAAAATATAGTCTTCAAATCATGAGAAGTAATTCTTTTATTTCTTCTGATTTGGTAGACATTCACTTTGTGTGCCCTGTTTGGTTCTGGGCACCATACTTCAAGAAGAATCAGAAAAAGCCACACAAGCTTAATGAATAGCAACCATTATGATTGCTATGAAGTCCTATGAAGAGAGAATGAAAGGTGTACATGTTTAGCCTTCAGAAAGAAACACATTTTTTGAAAAATTATCACAGAAAAATTCAAGACAACTATCATTCCAGAGTGTAAGACATAGAATGATGAATAATGAGCCAGCAGTGTGCGGCAGCTGCCAAAAAAGCCAACACAGTGCTAGGCTGCATTAACAGAGGGACAGAATCAAGATCACATGAAGTGTTAATACCACTTTATAAAGCCTTAGTAAGACCACACTTGGAATACTGCATCCAGTTTTGGTCACCATGATGTAAAAAAGATGTTGAGACTCTAGAAAGAGTACAGAGAAGAGCAACAAAGATGACTAGGGGACTGGAGGCTAAAGCATATAAGGAAAGGCTGCTGGAATTGGGTATGTCTAGTTTAATGAAGAGAAGGATGAGGGGGGACATGATATCAGTCTTCCAATATCTCAGGGACTGCCACAAAGAAGAGGGAGTCAACCTATTCTCCAAAGTACCTGAAGGCAGGACAAGAAGCAATGGACGGAAATTGATCAAGGAAAAAAGCAACCTAGAACTAAGGAGAAATTTCCTGATAGTTAGAACAAATAATCAGTGGAACAACCTACCTCCAGAAGTTGTAAATGCTCCAACACTGGAAGTTTTTAAGAAGAGACTGGACAACCATTTCTTTGAAATGGTATAGGTCATAGGTCCCTTCCAACGCTATTATTTTTGTTTCTATTATTATAATTTAATGAAGAAAAAGAAATTAGTAGAATTTTTAAAAGACGACTGCTTACAACAAGAATAGTTCAAGAGTGGAATCTATCTAGGGAGAGTTGTGACCTCTCCTTTATGGGATCTGTTCAAGCAAAGGCTAGTCAGCCATTTGTCATGGGCATTTTTAATTTGAGTTCCTGCACTCAGCAGAGTTTGGATTTGATTGCATGAACGGCCTCTTGTAACCCAATGGATCTATGAAAATTGAAAACCAAGTATAGCATTCATGTGATATTTGCAGGAGAGTGGTTACCTGTCTATACTTTGTAGTGTCAAACATCATCTTATTAGGAAGTATAAACTCTGTTCAACAAAGGTGATATTTAACAGAGTCACTGAAGATTTGAGATGTGAAATTAATAAAGTTTGAGCTTCTAGTCTCATTTATACATTTGCACTCTTTTTACTATGGTGGATTTTTTTCAGATTATGTATGGACAAAAGGCCCCTTTTCTTTCAATAATAAGCAGATGAATTAAAAGGACCTTCCATTTGTATTCCAGGCTCTCTTCTCTAGTTTTCAAATACTAGTTACTTTCAGCTACATTCAAGCATTATGCCAATGTTGCACAAGGAGTCAGCAAGCGGAGGAATTTTTTTAAAAAGAAAGAAATGGGGGAAAGCAACTCAAGGAATATTGTTTAAAGCAGGGGTCCCCAACCCCCGGTCCGTGGACCAGTACCGGGCCGCGGCATGCCAGCAACCAGTCTGCACAAACAAGCAAAGCCCCATCCGCGAGATGAAGGCAGCACACAAAACCATGCACCCTCCAGGCCACGGAAAATCTCTCTCCACGGAACCAGTCCCTGGTGCCCAAAAGGTTGGGGACCTCTGATTTAAAGTACAGGTAGTCCTCGACTTACAGGTTTGTTTAGTGACCATTCAAAGTTACAACGGTATTGAAAAAAGTGACTTATGATCAGTTTTCACACTTACGACCATTGTAGCATCCTCATGGTCATGTGATCAAAATTCAGACACGTGGCTATTGACTCATATGACATTTGCAGTAATAATAATAATAATAATAATAATAATAATAATAATAATAATAATAATAATAATAATAATAATAATAATAATAATAAAGTTGGAAGGGACCTTGGAGGTCATCCAGTCCAACCCCCTGCTCAGGCAGGTAATCCTATACCATTTCGGACAAATGGCTGTCCAGTTTCTTCTTTAAAACTTCCAGTGTTGGAGCATTCACTGCTTCTGGAGGCAGGTTGTTCCACTGGTTAATTGTTCTAACTGTCAGGAAGTTTCTCCTTAGTTCTAAGTTGCTTCTCTCTTTGGTTAATTTCCATCCGTTGCTTCTTGTCCTGCCTTCAGGTGCCTTGGAAAATAGCTTGACTCCCTCTTCTTTGTGGCAGCCCCTGAGATATTGGAACACTGCTATCATGTCCCCCCTCGTCCTTCTCTTCATTAAACTAGACATACCCAGTTCCAGCAGCCGTTCCTTATATGCTTTAGCCTCCAGTCCCCTAATCATCTTTGTTGCTCTTTTCTGTACTCTTTCTAGAGTCTCAACATCTTTTTTACATCGCGGTGATCAAAACTGAATGCAGTATTCCAAGTGTGGCCTTACCAAGGCATTGTAAAGTGGTATTAATGTTTTGAGGTCAGTTGATCACCTTTTTGTGACATTCTGACAAGCCAGATCCACTTAACAACGGTTTTTCTAATTTAACAGCTACCATGATTACTTAACAACGGTGGCAAAAAGGTTGTAAAATGGGGCAAAATTCACTTAACAAATGTTTCACTTTGCAACAGAAATTTTGGGTTCAATTGTGATCGTAAGTCGGGGGCTACCTGTATAGCACACAGCACAGGAAAATTTAAGGATTAAGTAGCTTGAAAGTCTTCTGGTCCCATCTAAATGTTTAAAGTTTCTTCATCCTGCTCGTCTTAAAATTTAAAGAAACATAGTTAGGAATGTAGATAGGTAGGTTTTTTTGTTTTTTGTTTGCGAAAGAAAAATACCTTTCCTGATGATATTTTAGGAGACTTTGTATTTGGCTCTAGGAAAAATAACTTCATGGCTCTGAAGAGCGGTGAAAGATTAAGTACTCCATAAAAATGGGAATGCCTTTTGAAGACTTCAGGAGGGAAATGCAATTGTCCGTTTCCTTCCACTTCTTTGAAGAGTTCTTGCTGTCATTTCCTGCTTGGTGGTCCCCATAAACAGGGCTCTTATATGTACCGTGGCCTTCCCTAAATTGGACTCTTGTACATGGGGTTGGGATTACAGCCAGCAGGACCCAAAACAGTGCTGATTGGGAATTTGTTAAATCGAACAGATCCAGAGAAACCAAACTAGAGAGGAATGCTAATGTACTACTAAATTTAATTCTTTCTGAGACATACAGCCTGAGCTGGTGGATCGCTTATGGCTGACCTGTCGGGTCAAAGTAAATAATTTTAACTCAGCTGGGTTCCTTTGCTAATAGTAGTCCACCTGTTTCCAGCAATTTAACAATAATTACTTGGGTCTCTAAAGCCAAGGCACAGATTTTCATATGTGAACTGTTATGTCAGATAGACAGAGAGAACTTTATTTCGGCCATTGACCGATAAAATTACAATCAATACAAAACTATCCACACGTAATGTAGCAAAATTCTGTTACTTTTAAAGAAATAAATTTATAATTATTATTTAATGGACAGGGAAGATAAAAACCATCTGGGTGCCTCAGAAATCTGAATAAAAGAGCTCTTATATTTAGACATGAACAATTAATTCTCTCTTACCAAAGGGCCAAAATTCTCCCAAAAATTAAAATCCAGGAGAGACCTTAATTCTATTACTGCCATCAGCACCCAATGCATCATATGAAAAGAAAGAGAGGGCAACTGGAAATATTTGTCCAAATACTTGTGACTATTTCAGTCCTACTACAGGTAGCAATAATTAACTACTACAGGTAGTAGTAACTACCTTACTATTGGTAGTAATAATTCTACTACAGGTAGCGACTTATGACCATTTTCCACACTTATGACTGTTGCAGCATCTCCATGGTCACATGATCAAAATTCAGATGCTTGGCAACTGATTCGTATTTATGACGGTTGCAGTGGTCCAGAGTCATGTGATCACATTTTGCGACCTTATGACAAGCAAAATCAATGGGGAAGCCAGATTCACTTAACAACGGTTTTTCTAACAACTACCATGATTACTTAACAACGGTGGCAAAAAAGGTCGTAAAATGGAGCAAAACAAATGTTTCGCTTAGCAATAGAATTTTGGGGCTCAATTGTGGTCGTACGTCAAGGACTACCTGTATAGCATTACCTGAATAACTTCTCTGTTGAGTTAATCTTTGTAATACACAACAAACACTTAATTTTTAAATCACCTTCAGAGTTTACTTCGCATTTATTTTTTATAATAAATACATCAAACATGTTATATTTTGCACTGTATGAAAGACACCGTTTTAGAAACATTTCTCTTCAGTAATGCTAAAGTCCATTAAATCATTATCTGAATTCTTTTGTAGAATCTACCTCCAAGGAATGAAATATAAATCTATGTCAGCTCCAGGAACACATATACTGTACATTAAGGTAGACAAGCCAAGGCATATATTCTCATGCCTTTAAAAAATATAAGGAAAACTATATTGAAGACGTAAAACTATTTTCCTCTGTTCCAAAATTATAACACAATATCTGCCGAATGACAATAAAACATTTGCTACTGCCACATATGTACTGTACATATGAAAAGAATGTCAAAAAACTTTCTGTTGACTGCAAGTTTTCTCTCTAAAAACAAATATTTTCCTAGACTGTAGGAACAAACACCCATCATCAGTGCAATACAGGAAGCCTAGCATTCATCAGCAACCATATGGTCTTGACACTAGAAGACTTAAAATGTTTATTGCAGTTACTATAGGATTTGCAATCTTTCTCTACCTCAACAAATAACTGACAAATCTGAGATCCAATTCATGGTTTCCAGTTGCCTCAAGAGCACTATCTTCCTTAACATATACATGCACACCTTCAGTTTTTGTAAGGAACTGTATATGTCATTCAAAATAATTATCTCAGAGTAGGGCTGAAATTTTATTTTTCACCTTAATGTTGAGATAATCTTCGTTGAATTTGGAATTCAGCAGGATTTGTTTTTGAACTGTATACATGGGATTGGAATTGGAATCAATGTCTACCATTAACTTATATTACAATAAATGTCTTGATTTTCTATATTGCCATAGCACTTTCTTGGATCAATATTTTTTTAAAAAGCTTACATTTGAATGTAGCATATCCTCTTAAACAAGAAATAGTATACTGTAATATTTCCTGCGTAGGATTAATTCTTCCTCTAGAGAAGAATCCCTATGGACTATCTATGTGTACTTCATCATGATGCTGTTGAAGATACAACAAAGATATAATGTCATACATGAATTTGCAAGTTTTTTGGCAAGAGATGAAAAACTTAAACAACAAATCACTCAGAAATATGCAAACTATTTCCCATTTGCTAACAATCCATAATACCTTACAGAAAGAATAACCCTGGCAGGAACCAGTTGTCAAAGATGCTATATTTTCCATATTTATCCATCTTTACATATCCTTGATCATGTCTTTCATCTGGCATGTGCTAGACAGTTCCTCATTCCAAAGTTATTTAGGCATTGTAGAACAATAATACAATTATTCGATTTCTGGAAACTGAAAAATATAAACCTAAAGGCACAGTGTTCTTCTATATCAGGGCTTTTCAACCAGTGGTACGGGTACCACCTGTGGCACATTGGCACCTGGCAGGTGGTACGCGACCATCCCAGAAAAGTAGCGGGGGAGGGGAATGAGCTGAACCGGTGGCAGCACCGCACAAGCCTGAGCGAGAGATGGCTGGAGCTGCAGGGCTGTCAAGGCCCAGCGGAAGCACCAGGATCAGTGCCGCTCTCCAGCTGATCGAGGCTGTCAGGGCTCAGCGGAAGCGCCAGGATCAGCGCCAGGCTCCAGCTGGAGCTCAGCGCTGATCCTGGTGCTTCTGCTGAGCCCAGAAGAAGCGCCGATCAGCTGGAATGTTGCAGCATCTCCAGGGTCTTGTGATGTACATTCAGATGCTTGGCAACCGATTCACATTTATGACGGTCACAGTGTCCCAGGGTCATGTGAAGTGACCAAAACCTGCTGCAACCACCCAGCAGACGGGGGGAATAAAAACCAAACACACCCCACCCCACCCCTGCTGCCAATCCTCAACAGAAATGCTCACAACAATGAAAACCTCGGACAGAAGGAAGAGCGCCGCCAGGTGGGCAGGCAGGTGTCTTGCTCAGCACTTTTTTCAGTGCCATTGTAACTTCGAACAGTCACTAAGCGAACTGTTGTAAGTCGAGGACTATCTGTACTTTATCACTTTTTTCCTTTTTTGGGGGGGTCATCAAGTTTTTGACACCTTGGTAGGCCACAGATGGTACTCGGATATTGCCATATCCTAAAAGTGGTACAATGGGTGAAAAGATTGAAAAACTCTGTTCTAGTGGGGCAAAGTCTCCTTGGCTATTCTCATATAATCTAGGATTCATAGAGACCCCAGTACTAGCTATGTGTATTCAACAATTTTAAAAAAAAGAGAATGGAAGGGGGGGAAATGGAATTTCTAGCGTCCTTTTCCCTTAAAACAAATGAACGAATAATGTTCCCTAAAATTTTCTGAAAATCTCAAAAATGCAGAAGCCCTAAATTCCAGTTATTTCTCATCAAATTCTACTAGTTTTTTTAAACTTAGATCTCTAAATAAATCCCAAAGAGCATGATATAGCTATCATGTCACTATAACTCAGAGAGGAGTGTTGTTCTTTAGTGGATAAAGTTTAATATTCCATTAACTTTATTAGACAATGAAATATGTCCTGAAAATAGAAGTAGTGTGCTGACCAGCTCACACACACACACACACATACCACAGTGAGTTAAAGGTCTTTATTGAAACCCTCAGTGGTTCTAAAGTAGCCAATATGAGGAGTGGGCTCAGTTACTGAGCTCAGCAAAACCTGGATGACCCACACGCAGCGACACAAGAGTTCCCAGCTAGTAGCAAAACACAAGGCAGATACACAATCTAGTTGTCAGCCCAAAGTTCAAACACCGGTTCAAGGGCACACATGAGAAGCAGGAACGCGGAGCAAGGAAACCAGACACCTTGTTCCAGCAACCCCCATCTCTTTGGATGGGATTAAATAGGTAATGCTGGTACAGCCCCTCACAATGGGCAAGGCTGCCACCTCGTGAGTAACTTGGCTGACCAGCATTGTTCCTGTCACCTGTCCACCCTGCACATCCTTGGATCGTGGGGAGGGGGGACTCCACCTCCTCATCCTTGCTGACCACAGGCAGCTGTTCCTGTTCTTCACCTAAAGCCTCCAGGCTAATTTGCTGTAGCTGGGGCTTCTCCGCTGGGTCCCACCTGCTGCCAATCTGGTCAACCACGTTACTCGCAAGGTGGCAGCATTGCCCATTGTACCAGCGTTACCTATTTAATCCCATCCAAAGAGATGGGGGTTGCTGAAACAATGTGTCTGGTTTCCTTGCTCCACATTCCTGCTTCTCATGTGTGCCCTTGAACCCCTGCTCTTTTGAGCTGGAGCCCTCTGCTCCCTGGTCCATGTCTCCATACATCCCCATACTAACTTTCCCAGAGGTCCCAGGACCTGGCTCATTCTCCTTCTCTGAACTCGCATCCAGAGAGGAGGCCGGAAGCATGTCCATGACACAGGATGGGATGGACTCCCTATTGTTTGAGTTTCTCAGAATTTACTGTGAAGTCAGTAAATGGAATGGATCGAGGCATGTGGGGATCGGGGGAATGGTTGGGCTATCTACTCACATGGCACTAACTTCCTCAATACATGAGAAATGTGTTCAAATCCCCACAGTCACAACATTCGTTAGCTAACATTTGATGGACCATCTCTTCCCAATTTCATGTGCCTGTTCCACTAGATTCTATAGAACGGGCACATTATGAGTTTCATTATCTAGGGAGCTACATTTGGCAAGCCCTAGGTGGAGGACTTTTTCTGCTATGGTGCCTCCATTGTGAAATCTTCTTCCCCAAGGATGATGTTGACCTCATCACTCCTCAGCTTCAGAAGGTCCCTCAAGACTTGGTTATGCCAGCAGACCTGGGGACCTCAGCGGACAGGAAAACTTGTGAGGTGGTTCTGTTATTATTAACATCCTTCCATCTATTGTTTTCTTTTCTTGTTTAGTTCTGCTTTTATAGTTTTCAATATTTTTAATAATTATTATATAATGGATCTAGGTCAGTGATGGCAAACCTTTTAGAGACCGAGTGCCCAAAAACTGGTCCCACCCTCGCTCCACCCCCCATCCCCCACCCCGCCTGCCTGCAGGGCCACTTACTGCCTCCAGGGCCTGCCGCAGATTGCCCAGGCAGTCCGCTATGGTGGTCATGCCCTCTGCCCGCGCCCTGCAGCATCAACTGTGCATGATGGGGTGTGAGGGCAGAGTCTTGTTTATGCTGCCTGGCTACCATGTCCTTGGCTGCGCTGCTCCGCGTGGGCCACACTCAGGGGCGACTCTCCTTCACGGGGGCTGCTGGAGAGGAGGGGGTTGCGGGGGGAGGCGAGGCTGGGGCAACGGCACGTGTGCCCACAGAGAGGGCTCCAAGTGCTGCCTCTGGCACCCATGCCATAGGTTCACCACCACTGATCTAGGTAATGATTATTTTATGCTTATGATTTTATTGGTTCGTTGCAAGCCACCCAGAGTGACTTTCTGTGAGTTGTGTGGCCACATAAATTTGATTGATAAACAAACAAACAAACAAATAATAGCTCTAGCCCAGAGGTGTTTTAAAATATACTTCAAACAAATCATTGTGAAGATAACCCAGATGTGTGTTGCCCAGAGTAACTCTAAGAAAGAAGAAGACTCAGATCAATGGTGGGATTCAAATATGTGAACAACCGGTTCTCTCTGTGGATGCTTCCGGAAGTCCGTTCTGGGCCTGGGCAACAAAAAATTAGCTACCGGTTCTGCCGAACTGGTGCAAACTGGCTGAATCCCACCACTGATTCAAATATAATATATACCAAAGCCCAGGTATTAACTAAGGCTAATAATACTCAAGTAAATGTAAAAGAGCCCCGTGTTAAAAAAAAAAAATGTTGTGCAGTGAGGAAAAGAAACACACTTTCCTCCATTTTCCCTATGTGATTATTCTTCATTATTATTCTGTGGAGCGATCCAAATACATTAACTGCGCTACTATAATTCAGGAGAATCAGCTAATGTCTCCAAAGCTTTTTAAATATCACTGAGTTCATTTCATAGCGGTAGGTTTCAATTGAAACCTTCACCTTCGGGTTAAGTCAGAGATACGAGAGAGATGACTAAACCTTTTTTTTAAAAGAAGAAATGATCTCAGGATGCTTTGAAGTACAGTAAAGTATCGGCTCACAAGTGTGAAGCCCTCTTAAAGCATTTTTGCTCCATAGCAGAAACGGGTGGGTGAGTTTCATCAAGGGAGTGAACCTGTTCAAATATTTGCTGTGAGGCATAAGCAATTTCCTTCCTTTCTCCTTTACTTGTTAACCTTATTAGAGTTAATCTCCAGCAGATAATGTGAACATTTGACTATTTACTCCAGGATAAAATCATGTTACAGAGCGGAAAAGAAATCTTAGCTTTGTCAGACTGTCACAGATATCCCAACATTTCAGCGTCATCCCGGCAATTTGTTGTTGTTACTGCAGGACAGACGCTTGATATGACAGTAAGAACTTAATCCTGTATTTATATCAAAACAAATGCTGATTAAGAAAATCTATGAAGGATGCAAAATCTGAAAGTTTGTAGAGTGAATTTTTAAAAATGAATCATGCATTTTAACGTAACAGGCAGTGAACAATATTGGAAGAATTGCATTAGCAGTGTTAATACAGTTTGCATGAATTCAGTGAAAGATATATTGTTCATTTTTTTAAAATCTTTACCTTATTTCCATTCTCCACAATGCTATTGTGCAGGAAAGATTAAAGGTCACTGTGGACAACCAATTCTGATGGCAATAATGGAGAGAACAAATGAGGTTAAGCAGTTATTAGGGGGTCTCAGAACTAGAACAATTTAATAAAAAAAAATAGCCTGCAAAGTGATTGAACAATTATCCGCGGTTCAAGATGTCAGGGAACAAGTTTTGCACCAACTCTAATGCTAATGATGGTCACAACCACTGGCTTCAAAGCCAGCCAGTCATGCGTAGAAGTGGTTGCACTGGACTGTAAAAAAGGTGGTAACTAACATCACAATTTTTACAGAAATGCGAACTTTATCAGGCTTAAACCATCTCTCTAGAATAAAATGCTCTTGAGCAAGATTATACTAGGAGAAAATCAGGCAGGGCTGGTGGTGAGGTGGGGTTAAGCACATCATGAACTTAGAATTATTACGTTCCCATGAACACTCCCAGTCCAGCCCCCTCCTGAATTCTGTGGACCAATTTACTGTTGAACTTTGGCTGACCAGATTCTTGTGTATGGGTTTGAATAAATCATCTGGGCAGCAACTTAACCGGTGGCCCTGATTCTTTGCACCTGACCATGGTAGCAAAATGACTCAAGAAAAGAAATAGGCACCAAAGAAGAGCAGAGATAGTGCCAGCAAGGAATAACAAGGAGACTCTTGGAGACTGGATAAGTCCCATGTCAGATTGTGCCAGTGTGGATGATAAGTATATATTACCAACAATATTCCTGATGTTTTTCAACTCACCCGAATATCAGTCAATCTACAGGAAGTCCTCAACTTATGAGCACAATTTCTGTTGCTAAGCAAAGTGGTGGTTAAGTTAGTCCTGCCCAGTTTTTACAAACTTTTTTGCCCTGGTTATTAAGTGAATTATGACACTTGTTAAATGAATCATGTGGTCATGAAGTGAATGACTTTGCTTGGCGGAAGCCAACTGGGAAGGTCACATGTAGGGAGCAGTTGATCCCAGGATGCTGCAACCATGGTAAATACATGCCAGTTGCTAAACGTTCAGATTTTGATCATGTGACCGTGGGAATGCTACAACGGTTGTTGTGGAAGTCACTTTTTTCAGTGCTGTTGTAACTTTGAAGAGTTGTTAAATGAATGGTTATAAGTTGATGACTACTTGTATGGATTTTGTAAGAGCATAAGAACATAAGCAGTGCCCAGCTGGATAGAACTCCTCACCCATGTAGTCCAGGAGTCTGTTCTCACAGTGGTCAACCATCTACATAAGAAAATCCACTAATCTCCCAGTAGATAATGTAGATAATGTTTGTGTGTATGAGAGACAGACAGACACAGAGATCTGCATGATATTGCTGCAGCATAACATGCATTGGCATATTTCAGTATTAAGAGATAATCCTATATTGTAAATATATTATAACACCGTAGGAATAATTCAACTGAAGTAGGTCTTTATTTCAAGACACCCAAGTATGGTTTCTCAGGTACAGTCCAGACAGAACTATAGAAGACTTTCACCCAAGCTGGAAGACTAGAATTTAAGTAGCCATCAATAATTTAATAACCAGAGTTGATGTATAATACCAGGTGGTAATTTTATATTGCACATCTAAAGACAATATAAATACTAAACCTGTCTGTACAATTAGCTTTATGCAGGGCTTTTTTTCTCATAGAACGCCCAGAACGGAGTTTCGGCACCTTTTTTGGATGGAACCTTGTAGGGTAGGCAAGGCAGGTTGTATGACGTGTGTGAGTTCCGGCACCTTTTTTTTTTTTTTTTTTTTTTAGAAAAAAAGCACTGGCTTTATGTAAATACAAATCACATTTCCTAGAGATGTTTATGTTTGGCGTTTGATGGTCAGATTTGGGTCTTTAAAAATTATAGTGAGTGTTGGGTCAAAAATGAAAATAAAAATACGCAAGCCATTCTTGAAGAATAAATGGATGGGTAAGCTTTCCTATTTTTTCAGATTTTTTTCATCAAGTAGATTGGTTAAAAAAGGAAGTGATAAGAGAAGTAAAATTATTACGTATTTTATTTTTTACATAGTTGCAACATGCATTTTATTTTATTCATAAGTTATGTATTTAAGAGGGCCAGCTAAATACATTTTCTAAATAAACAAATAAAAAGACCCCAAATAGTAGCTAATTCTCTAGCTAGAAGATGCTGTTTAGGCTGATGGTGTATCCACTCTTACCATTTAAGCTGCTTCTGTCCTGTGCTCATGTCAGCATGACTCGCTGCCAGCTTAAAAAATGTTGTCTGGAGTGAGACATTTGGGCAGCAATTTGCAGGATGCACAGTCCAGACTGCATGCTACTACAACCTCCCACTTTATTTGTTTAAATTTATATGGCTACCCACTTGCCATATAGAAAAAGACACTAGCTCTCTAGCAAGATATTATCAATTATCTATTAATTGAACAGAACATTTGGAAAAGAGTGCGCCTTTGCATGTGGATTTGTTGTGTGGTCTTTTAGGCCAACATGTATAACATTTAGGAAAGGGTGTGTCTTTTTGTGGGCCTTTTTGAGTGTGGATTTCAAAGTCCTCTTCAAAAAGCAAAATTGTTCTAAAAGCTCTTTAGCTATCTTACCTAAGGAAGAGTTTGTAAAAGCTCAGAAGCTTTCAGATTGATTTATAAGTCTTCAGTTGACCTATTTAAAATACCATCTTTGGACTATTAGGTTTTTTTCCCCCATGACTGGTTAAAAATAATAAACATTCAAATGATAAAAGAGATACTGCAAGATGCAGAACTAATTGTAGAACTGAAGTAGCATTACTTTGAAATTTGAGGATAATAAAGCATTAACAAGTGTATGAATGGATGAGTAAAATTGTAGTACTTACTCTTAGAACAACTGGAGTGATTTTGGAAACAACTGAGGAGAGATGACAGCAAAAAAAAAAACCACCGGGCTGACCATTGTTCTGTCCAGATGAATTCAGACATTTTTTAAAAAAAAAAATCAGATAAAATGGACATCAAAGATGGTCAAATTACCAAGGGATAACAACAATACTTGATGTCCCATGAAATAGCAATTATTTTTGCACATTTCTCATTGGAAAGCCTAATACAAGGAACTTTCAGAAAAATGAGTAACCTGATGGAAGCAAAGTATCTGATATGATCATGCGAAGTGTTATGATGGATCAGATGAAAGCTCCATCCAGTTCTTGTAATGGTAAGTGGGAATGACCTTGGGAGACAGGAGGAAGAGCCACAAACTAGACCAGGGATCTTCAAACTTGGCCCTTTTATGACTTGCGGACTTCAAATCCCAGAATTCCTCAGCCAGAAACGCTGGCTGAGGAATTCTGGGAGTTGAAGTCCACAAGTCATAAAAGGACCAACTTTGAAGACCCCTGGACTAGACAGTGATCAGTCAAGCAGCAACTTAGTCCATAAAAAGAAGGGACCTTCCCTAGTTTCTTGGACTGTAAAGGATTCTGTTAATGTAATCTTACAATAAATTTAGAAGTAATGTTAGAGCTAGTTCAATTCAATTCCATTTACCACCTTTAAAGCCCTACAGGCTACTTGAAGGACCACATTTCCCTTATTACACCCACCTGGCCCACCAGGATGGGAAAGCAGCATATGTTATCGGTCCCATTGATTAGGGATGTACATCTACTGAGACCATGAAAAAGGGCCTTCTCAGTGGTAGCCCCTTCTTTACGAAATATTTTTCCTTCCGAGGTATAGTTGGCCCCCATCCTGTTACTTTTTCTAAAGTAACTTTTTCTGGGGACCCCACATCGAGATGAAGCCAACTGAGTGGTTGGTCTGTTTGGTTTGTTGCTGCAATATGAGGGTGGGGCATATGTGTTGTAATTTTTAATGTAAACTGCCCAGAATCACCTATGTGTGAGTTGGGTGACCCTATAAATTTGTTTAATAAATACAATTCTCAGTGTGCTTCTTGTCTGGTCTATCCCAGGTTGAGAGTTGCACATCTGCTTCCTGCACTAGTCAATGAAAGCTCAGAGGAAGCTCCTCTAAACTCAGATAAAATTGTGTTGGTTTGTTTATTAAAGTTATTTGCTGCTTATCTCACCATTCACTCTGAGTGGCTTACACCATTCACTCTGAGTGGCTTACAGCAATAGCAATAGCAATAGCAATAGTTATATACCACTTCACTGTGCTTTACAGTCCTCTCTAAGCAGTTTACAGAGTCAGTAAATTGCCCCCAACAAGTTGGGTCCTCATTTTACCGACCTCAGAAGGATGGAAGGCTGAGTCAACCTTGAGCCGCTCAGCATTGAACTGTTGGCAGTTGGCAGAATTCGCCTGCAATATTGCATTCTAGCCACTGCCACCACAGCTCATTACAGGAAGATTATAGCATAAGAAGCATGAAAACAGTGTTTTTTTGCCCTTATTCCATACCCACTATTCCATGGAAAACTGCATCTGAAAAAGGTGGTTTGCTATTGTTGTTTAAGGGATATATCTTTTGTAAATGGTCTAACCTCCCCTTTTAAAATTTGTTTTAACACTTATATGCCACCCACCCAGATTCAAATAGCACACAACAATCAAATATAAAAACCGCAAGGTTAGCCTAAAGCCCTTAATAATTCAACATATAATTAAAGAGCTACTAAATATTCCCACATTCTGTTAAGTTCTGCAGAAGAGGATAATCTTAATCTTTTTTTCAAAAAGAATTCAGGGAAGGGGCAATTCTGACCTCAGGAAGGAAGGTAGTCCATAGTAGAGCCCGGTGCTCTTGATCTTGTGGAATGCAATCAGAAGCATAACTTCCTGAAACGGACTGCACAGGACAGGCAGATTCTGATCAAAGATGGTCTTGTAGATAAGAAGGAACAATCAGCATTTTGGATTGTACACAGAAACCTATTGGTGGTCCATGTGGCTGCTATAGTAGATATGGACCATGATGGACCATGGACCATCAGCAAGTGAACAGAAGCTTTTCCA
>NW_015387597.1:19541-39022 GCF_001527695.2 Protobothrops mucrosquamatus
TCATCAATAAACAAGAACCTTCTTTCCTAAGCAGCTAGCCTCCATTTTATTTCCAGCATCTTAGCCTCCATTTTATTGATTCCCGGCTTGGAACTGGATCTGATTGTTCTTTCAACAGTCTAATCAGATAAGGAAACTTTATTTTAAAAAAGGATTTTATGATGAACTAAATTAACATATAAAGATCAATAGACTCAATAGAATCCTGACCAACAGACAATAATCAACCACTGAGCTGTTTTGATACCAAAATGTTTTCCATCCAGAGAAGAAGACCATGCTCATTTAAACCATTCCTTCTTGAACAGAGCAGCAGAAAAATCACTCTTGTAAAACTTAAAGCTAACCCTCTTCCCAATTAGGCAGCCTGGACTTTGTGAAGCTTTAGGGTACAATTTCTGATATTTAAATGACATCAAAGGCTAATACATTTGCAGCCCTGGAATTAAGTCTTTTGAATATACAGATTATATTGCTTGAATAATGCTGTGTTCCGAATAAGATTGGGGAATATGTTTAGGAAGGACCCATTGCTCATCTACAAGCATGAGGGGGGGAAAATTAAGCTTTGGAATCTTAGGTAGAGCAAGATTCAATAATATTACAAGCCTCACAGTTTATACAGAAAATCATGGGCACTCCTGTGGTTCAAAATGTGCTACAATAAATTAATGGGGTTCTTGGAAAGATTAAAAAAAAAAGTTTGACTCTGGGACTTGGCATTTATAGAACTGTGATCTGAGTGACCCACATGCTAGGACCTCTGAAGGATCCAAAACAGCTCTCAAGAAATATATATGCTGTTTAAAAACGGCTCTGCCATTACTGTCAAAGCAAATTATTTGCTTTGGCCAGGGTTATTTTCTGCATAGCTCTGCATCTCAGTATTCCTTTCATGGCTCCCACCTCACCCAGGCTGTCTCCCCAAAGGGATGATTGGTCCCTCCGTTCCCAGTTTTATAAATACATAAAGTGTTGGCTGAGCCGCAAAGGCAACAGAACAGAATCTGCCCCATGATGAAATACGACCTTTGCCAGTTCTTTCCTTGTAACACAGGAAATGTTACCCACTTAAGATAATACTAATTTACCACAAGGTCTTTTTCGGAAGGGCAACCTATATCAAAAGAAGACATTTTAACCTGAAGAAAACTGAAAATGTTAGGCAAAATGTAGAAAAAGCTTGTGGCACCTTCAAAAAACACTTTGATGTAATGGTGAAGATGCCGGCCTAGAAATCAGGAGACTGTGAGTTCTCGTCCTGCCTTAGCCATGAAAGCTGGCTAGGTGATTTTGGACCAGTCACTCTCTCTCAGCGCAACCCACCTCATAGGACTGTTGTTGTGGGGAAAATAGGAGGAGGAAGTAGTACACATAGTCCTCAAATTATGACCACAAGAAGCCCCAAATTTCTGGGACTAAGCAAGGCAGTTGTTAAGTCAGTTTTGCCCCATTTTTTGATCTTTTTTGTCAAACTTCTTAAGCAAACTACTGCAGTTGTTAGGCGGATCACAGGATCATTATGACTGGGTTGTTGTTGTATGGAAAATAGGAGAAGGAAGGAGAATAATAATAATAATAATAATAATAATAATAATAATAATAATAATAATAATAATAATAATAATAATAAAAGTTGGAAGGGACCTTGGAGGTCATCGAGTCCAACCCCCTGCTCAGGCAGAAACCCTACACCATTTCAGACAAATGGCTGTCCAGTCTCTTCTTAAAAACTTCTGTTCCCGCCTTAAGTTACTTATAAAGTAATAAAGGCGGGAATTTTTTTTTTAAAAAATGAATAAATTAATAATAAATAAATAAACACATCCCATGTACCTAACAAAACTAGCTGCGATCCAGAAACTTTTATGCAATCATAAATATATTCATCTTGAAGGTACCTCAAGATTCCTTCCTGGCTTAGCTATCTGCAAAAGATTAATGCAGCCACCAGCCCTCTCTGGGACACTGCATAAAATAGAGAGCAACTCCAAATATATGGAACCGCACACCGGAACAAAATAATCATTTTTAAAAGGTAGAGAACAACTGGGGATAGTCGTAAGTGAAGGTAAGCATTTTGGCTGCTAGATAGAAGGAAATCCAAACATAATGTCTTGCGATATTGGTCTCTTGAGTAAGATATTGCATAAATTAGCCATCTGCTCAAAGGAGTTTCTGCTTTTCTGTCTTGTTTCTGGTAAGTTTCCCGTGACAGTTTTTTTTTTACATCTCTTTCTTTTATTCTTGTCCTTCCTTTTAGCTGCATCCTGACAGGACCTTCTCAGGACGAAATTCTAGAGCTGAAATTAGGAAGGAGTTACAACTCTAAAAAAATATATATACTCCAGATGCTCTTCAATTAGTGTAGCAATGTCTTTATTCACGTGGACACTCAAAAGCCAAATTAATATTTCATCGATGGTTTTTTTATTTATTAAATTTGTTTAATTTATAAGGCGATTCTTGTAAATAAATTTAATTTAGTTTAATGTAATTAAAATGATTCATATCACAATAAAGGCAAATGTCTGGTGTAGTGGTCAAGGCACCACACTGGCAACTAGTCCTGCCTTGGGCACGAAGCCAGCTGGGTGACTTTGGGCCAGGTTCTTTCTCTCTCAGCCCTAGGAAGAAGAACGCAATAGCAAACCACTTCTGAAAAAACTTGCCAAGCGAACTCCAGAGACTAAGCCAGTTTTAACAGAATAATAATAATAATAATAATAATAATAATAATAATAATAATAATAATAATAATAATAATAATAATAATAATAATAATAATAAAGTTGGAAGGGACCATGGAGGTCATCGAGTCCAACCCCCTGCTCAGGCAGGAACCCTACACCATTTCAGACAAATGGCTGTCCAGTCTCTTCTTAAAAACCTCCAGTGTTGGAGCATTCACCGCTTCTGGAGGCAGGTTGTTCCACTGGTTAATTGTTCTAACTGTCAGGAAGTTTCTCCTTAGTTCTAAGTTGCTTCTCTCCTTGATCAGTTTCCATCCATTGCTTCTCGTCCTGCCTTCAGGCACCTTGGAGAATAGCTTGACTCCCTCTTCTTTGTGGCAGTCCCTGAGATATTGGAACACTGCTATCATGTCCCCCCTCGTCCTTCTCTTCGTTAAACTAGACATACCCAATTCCAGCAACCATTCCTTATATGTTTTAGCTTCCAGTCCCCTAGTCATCTTTGTTGCTCTTCTCTGTACTCTTTCTAGAGTCTCAGCATCTTTTTTACATCGTGGTGACCAAAACTGGATGCAGTATTCCAAGTGGTATTAATACTTCACGTGATCTTGATTCTATCCCTCTGTTAATGCAGCCCAGCACTGTGTTGGCTTTTTTGGCAGCTGCAGCATATTTGGCAGGGTTTCCTTATTTGCCGTGACATCACCTTCACAAGACCACTGTTTTTAGGAGTTTCTTCGCTATGAAGAAGCTAGATGTACACTGTGTCCTGGTTTAAAATGCTGAATGCCATTTGGGAAGCTTTAAGCATGGTCTTCTGCCTGAAATTTTCGGAGATGAATGTCCTATCTATCTACAAGCCTCAGGAAGAGAAGGCTGGTCTAGTCATCCTTGGCAAATCTGCCATACAATTATATATGTGACAAAGGATCTTCTATCTGGGCAGGCCAATCAGAAATATCAAATGTGGTTTCTGGCATGATACAATTTGCCTTGAAAACTTCCTTGTCTGCAATTTTTCACTGGGGCTTTCTTCAGCCTGTCCTTCCTTCCAACTTTTAAATACGGGTAGTCCTCGACATATAACAATTCATTTAGCATCATTTGAAGTTACAATAGCGCTGAAAAAAGTGACTTATGATCATTTTTCACACATATGACCATTGCAGCATAGTCACGTGATCAAAATTCAGATGCTTGTCAACTGACTCACATTTATGACGGTTGCAGTGTCCCAGGGTCATGTGATCCCCTTTTGCGGCCTTCCCAAAAGCAAAGTCAATTGGGGGGGGGCAAGGAATTTTTGAGTATAATATAATGCTTGAACAATGGGACAATATGTGAAATAAAGGATTAAAATTTACATTAAACTATAATTTAAAAGAATTTTTTATAAGATGATGTACCATTGGTATTTAACACAAGGTAAGTTATAAAAAAATGTATAAAGACATTTCAAATGAATGTTGGAAATGTAAATGTAAAGAGGGGACCTTTTACCACTTATGGTGGACATGTGATAAAACAAGAAAATATTGGAGCAGGATTCATATGTTAATACAGAAAATTCTTAAAGTGAATATAGAAAGAAAAGCAGAGACTTTTATTTTGGAGCTAATGAACAAAGATCTGGAAAAAAATATATGAAACTTTGATGTTATATATCAGTGGTGCCGAACCTATGGCACGGGTGCCAGAGGCGGCACTGAGAGCCCTCTCTGTGGGCACGCGTGCTGTCGCCCCAGTCCTAGGCCTTTAGCTGGGTTTTATAAAACCTTTTCGCTTTAGGTCTCCACCGCCATGTACAAAAAAAAAAAAGGTTCAATCAGTCAATTTCAACTTCTTGCAGGAAAAAAAAAGATCTTGCAAAGTTGGAATTGATTGATTGAACTTTTTAGTCCCACCCGGTCTGCTGTTACCACCGCAGCCATGCCCACCCAATGGGTCACACCCACCCAATGGGCCACACCCACCCGGCACCCGACGATGCATAAGTGGGTTTGGGGTTGCAGTTTGGGCACTCGGTCTCTAAAAGGTTCGCCATCACTGTTATATATGTTGACAGCAGCAGGAGTATTCTGTGCTCAGAAATGGAAGACTACATCAATTCCCACAATGGAGGAATGGTTCCAAAAACTGATGGAGCTAGCTAAATTGACTGTACTGATTAAAGAAAAGAATATGAATACTTTTATTGCTACATGGAAACCACTTCTGGACTTGTGCTTGAGGTGGGAAAAAAAATTAAACTTTGATTTTTGGTTTTACCGATTAGATAGATTTGATATTATCAAAATGGCTAGTTTATATTATTTTGTAAAAGTAAAACGTTGAGGTCTGATGTTGAAATTCTATTTTACTGCACCAAAGGAAATTGGAAATCAATGCCTTTTTTTTCTTTTTTCTCCCTTCCCTCACTTTTCTATTGCCTTTTCCCTTCCCTATCTTTACTGCTGTTTACTTTTGTATTTTCATTGTATTGTACACTATAAGCTAATAAAACTTATATATCAAAAGCAAAGTCAACGGGGAAGTCAGATTCACTTTAACAACCCTGTTACTAACTTATCAACTGCAGTGATTCGCTTAGCATCCGTGCTAGGAAAGGTATGTAAAATGAGGCAAAATTCACTTAACTGTTTTGGCTTAGCAATGGAAATTTTGGGCTCAATTGTGGTTGTAAGTTGCGGACTACTTGTATACAGCATTACTGCAAAATGAATTCATAGAAAGACAAGGAAAAAGAATTGCTTGGAACAATCTATTTGCAAGGAGAAGCAATATGATAAAAAAAGAGAAAAGAGTTAATTACAGTATTTCAAACATGAACATAAGGATATAATACCTTTGTATCAAGGATCCTTGTTCTCTAAGAGCTTTAAAACCACAGTACCATGTAGTAATCTGAAGAAGGTTTTCTGTTTACTGTTGATTTGTTCTGCTGCAGTTTTGCTTTTACCAGCTGAAGCATTGTGCAAGTGCCAAAGAAAACCGAGTATCCATGCTCTAATCTTCCCATGGCTCAGTTCAAGCGTAACACTAAGCTGTGGTTCGTTTTTGAAGCCTGATTTACTGACTCAACTACACTTAGCTAAGTCACACAAGATGCAAATTATAAACCACGGTTTACAAACCACAGTGCTTGAGTTCACAGAACATGCTAAACCAAAAACCAAACAAGCCACCCTGGTGGCTTAGCGTAATGAGTGAACCCAGTTGTGACCTTTTGACTACTTCATATTTGATATGCGGGACCACAATGCCACACAACAGCCTGGGACTCTCTGCCTCTCATCCAATATCCAAATATTCATGGCAGGCATTTTAGGCTTATGAGTTCTGGGCTTCAGACTGTATTGTGGGAGATGCACAATAAGTAAACATCTCAGCTTTGATATCCAGTGTGGAAATACTCTTCTCTTTTTGATAAAGAGGGACAGCAGGATTAGAACTGAGCTATACAACACCATTAAAATCTAGTTTGGCATTTCTCTCAACCTTGGCAACCTGAAGATGTGTTTTTTTCCCCAGATGTCTGGACTTCAACTCCCAGAATTCCCCAGCCAGACATGCTGGCTTGGGAATTCTGGAAGCTGAAGTCCACACATCTTCAAGTTGCCAAGGTTGAGAATCACTGATCTAGACAATGTGCATCTATAATACAATTGTGAAATAATGGAGAACTTCAGATAGTTGGAGGGTATGTGATCCAGCCAGGATCCAGATAAGTGAAGACATGTTGTGTAACAAGTACGAATCTCATACTGAGGGGAGAACTTTTAGAATTTTCATTCTCAAAAAAAAAAAAAAATCCCTTATAACTGCAGGTTTGTGGATTAAGTCTTACAAACATAAAGCGTTTTATAGAGAACCCCACATGTAAAGTGATGGCAGGAGACTGAAAAAAGTAACAAGTGGAACAAAATGAAAAGTTTGATTAATTTCAAGTGATTTTGAAAGGCAGCATTACCTCACCCCAGGAATGATATCAATGTCAAAGCCCCATTTTTGCCCCAGTGTAGAGTTAGGTTTTGTTTCTAATATATAAATATATAGCAGGTTTCGATTGGTTAGCGAATAAAAGTTAATGGAGAAAAAGTACATAAAAATAGGTTACATGGCTTGACTACCCCTATTAGGTCTGTCAAATTGGGGAAGGGTTTACTGGAATAACCTGTCAATATGCATGTTTTGGTAAGGCCTGGAATTTTTCTGGCCACCCAAGGTTCAGGATTCAGAAATACCAGGTTCAGGATTCAGAAATACCATCATACATAAAGGTCAAAAAAGAAGCTGCAAAGGATTTTTTTTTTTGAAACTTTAAAAAAAACAAAAAATTAATCCGAACTAATATAAAGCAAGGAAGAAGAAAAAAGAAATCAAAGAAAAGACAAAAAGCAAAGCAAAGGAAAAAAGTTTAAGAAAAAATGTTCATTTCCATTCCTTAGATTTTTGCTGAGAGTCATCACTTTGAATCTTTGACTGAGTTTTGTCCTTGAAAAGACAAGAAAGATGGAGATTGATTAAACTGCTAGGGGGGAGAAAAAGACTGTGATTTTCATCATTCACACACCCAACTGAATTAAGGCAGGGTGCATGCCTTCCTCTCATAATTATGGGGTTGGCCCTAGCATTAGATAAGGCGTGGCAGTTGCCTCAGGCCACTAACTCCGGTGTTTTTTAAAAGCAGCAAATGGTTAATTATTTAACGCATGCATTATTTTAATGCAGTTATTGTGGTATTTAAAGCTATGGATAAAGAAAGGGACTTGTGGGATTTTGTGTTTGAACAAATGTGTGTTTTGTTAAATATGCCAGAATTATTTACATGACTTTCAACATTATGCAGTTTGACGAGCATTCACTCCTATTTATGCACAAAATACCTTGTATTCACCAGGGCTAGTTAGATTGGAGATAATTTTTCAATTATGTGTCTATGAGCTGTGGTGGCGCAGTGGTTAGAATGCAGTATTGCAGGCTAATTCAGCTCACTGCCAAGAGTTCGATCCTGACCGGCTCAAGGTTAACTCAGCCTTCCATGCTCTCCGAGGTCGGTAAAATGAGGGGGAAATATGCTGACTCTGTAAACTGTTTATAGAGAGTTATAAACAGTGGTGGGATTCAAATATGTGAACAACCGGTTCTCTGTGTGGATGCCGCTTCCGGAAGTCCATTCTGGGCCTGGGCAACAAAAAATTAGCTACTGGTTCTGCCGAAGTGGTGCGAACTGGCTGAATCCCACCACTGGTTATAAAGCACTGTGAAGCGGTATATAAATCTAAGTGCTATTGCTAAGTGCTATTGCTGACCTTGATTGTGTAGAGTGGGGTTACCATATCCCAGCTGCAAAAACCTGGAGGACAATTAAATGTCCACAAAGAGACATAGAAAACTCCTTACTAGCACTGATAATATTATCTTGTCTGGGTAATGAAACATCTGCCAGAAAACAACCAAGCTCAGAGAGTACCAAGAGCCTCACATTTCAAGCCTGAACTACAAATATTTTCCTTTATTCGCATATAAAAAGTAACTGAAGCAGTGGCCTTGAATTCTTCAGCATTATCCAGACTCCATCAGACATGAACATTAATTTCACAAGAGACATAAATTAATCTCTCCTGTCCTTGTTGGCCAACTTTCAGCAGGGTCAGGACATGAGAAAAAAAAATAGTTTCATGCACATCCCCAAGCTTGTCACCTTTGTCTCAAATGACTTTACACTCGGAACTGTTTTCACGAACTTGTCAAAACTTAACCAACTGGAATATACAATAATTTGTTCCTGTCCATAATCAGCTAGAAGAGGGAACCTTAAACCTTAAATGCCAGAAGACGACAGGTAAGGCTACAAATTTACTCCTCCGGACCAGAAAAAACAAACAGTGCCTTTTGCTGAAGGATGTCAAGTTAAATAAGTGCAACTGTGGATCAGCAAAACATCACTTCACACTTCATTTCTCTCCAAATGTTGACCCATTCGAGAATTCTTCTGTTGCCTTTGAAATTGTCCAAAAGTAATTTTTTTTTCATGTAGACACTCGTAGACATTGACAAGACAAGGGATAATATACAACCTCTGACAGATTTGCTGTTAACACGTTAAAATAGATTAACCAAATGAGGATGGCTGGGACCAAAGGCAGATGCCCTGGTAGCTTAAGGCGTTAAAGGAAGAGTACATGAACAGCGTCTCCAGGTCAAATTGGTTATTGATTTATGCACCTCTTAAGTGGAATTTTTCAGGAAATTTCAAGAAGATTCAGATCAAAGACAGCAATTTTATGAGAGACATTTCCCCCACCCCCCTATAACAGTCAGGGTCAAATGTGACATTCAAAATCCTATACATGCACATCACAACTTTCATAGGCAATGGGATTTATTTTCAGGTAAACTTTTGCAAAAATGCAAGTGCCTGACTTGGTTTCCTCCTTAATCAAACAGCAAAACGGGTCAATATTTTTCAGCCTAACTGACACACCCAGTTGTTGTGTTGGTAAAATGTAGGAAGATTCTGATGCAGACACTGTGTTGAACTCCTCCAGGGTACAAGTGTACAGTAATAATAAATATATTAAAATATCCCATCTCTTTCGAATCCTTTCTGTTTCAGCAACCTATTAGGACTGTGGCACAGAGAAATAAGGTGGAATATTTTCTCTTGTGGTGTCTACTGCCAAATATTTTCCCAGGTTTTTAGGTTGTTCTAGTGTTGTAGCAAATAGGTGGTGGGACGGTTTGTGAGGAAACAGCACAGAGAAAACCCCAAAGAGTTAAATTATCCTATTTCATGAGATCCAGCAATAGTACAGTGCTGTGAAATTTAAAAAGTGGATAATAACAAAACAAGGAGGAAAAAAGAGAATTCGTCAGACATGAGGGCAGGTTTCAACAGCCTGATATTACATGGCTGTACAAGCAATCCTCAACTTACAGCCATTCATTTAGTGGCCATTTGAAATTACAACAGCACTGAAAAAAGTGACTTACAATCAGCCCTTGCACTTCTAACCATTGCAGGATCCCCACGGTCATGTGATCAAAAATCAGGCTCTTGGCAAACGCATGCATTTATGATGGTTGCAATGGTCACGTGGGGTCATGTGACCACCATTTGCGACCCTCCCAGTCAGCTTCTGACAAGCAAAGTCCAAGGGGCAACCCAGATCCGCTTACCAACCAGGTGAATCACTTAACAGCTTCAGTGATTTGCTTACCAAACATGGCAAAAAAAGACCCTAAAATCCAGCACAATTTACTTAACAACCGCCTTGCTTAGCGACAGAAATTCTGTTGTACAATTGGTTGTAAGTCAAGGACTACATGTAGAGTCATACAATTGAAGAAAGTAGATTTTTTTTTCCCAGCCATATCCAGCCAAACTTTCTCTCTTAGCTGTTTGTGTGGATGCCTTCTTAAATTACTCGTGAATCGTTACACCCAACTTGGAATAATGCAGAAGAAAGTCAGAATACCTCCTACGTTACGCTACTGCTGGTCCAGAGCTAATACTGGCATTGAGTAAGATTTTCTTCAGTAAGCAGTTCCATAAATGTCTACTGCAAAAGGGAAGTGATTTGCTTCATTAGTGTCAAAAAGTATAATAGGAGAATCATGTGAATAGTTTCGTTGCAATTGTTCTGTAAATATAGGTAGTCCCGGACTTATGACCTCAACTGAACTCAAAAGTTCTGTTGCTAAGTGAGACAGTTGTTAATTGAGTTTTGCCCCGTTTTAAGACCTTTTTGCCACAGTTGTTAAGTGAACCACTGCAGTTGTTATATTAGTAACATGGTAGTGAAGTGAGTTTGGCTTCCCCATTGACTTGGCTCGTCAGAAGGTCAGAAAAGGGGATCACTGCAACCGTCATAAGTCTGAATTAGCTGTCAAGCCTCTGAATTTTGATCACATGACCATGGGGAACGCTGCAACGGTTGTCAATGTGAAAAATAATCATAAGTCTCTTTTTTTAATGATGTCGTAACTTTGAACGAGCACAAAATGAACTGCGGCAAGTTGAGAACTATTTGTAAACAGGTTGCTGCAGATGCAGGGAGAAGTTACTAGACACCAGTTCAGCTTCAGCATCAACCTTGGTGTCCTCCTCTGCTGGCCGTGTTCCCCCAAGACAGTTAACCTGTTTAGCAAAAATCAGCAGATGCATTTGCAAATGTGCCAGGCTTTGTTAGCGTTGATGGTGATTGCTGCTTTTTGTTGTTGTTTAGGTTTAACGTATTGGGCAGCTCGTCCCGTTTACTTAGTGCATGGTTCAATAAAGGGGTCCCACCCCAGAAAACTCGCTTAATTTAGTTCTCGGTTTAAAATATATTTCATGGATGTTCTCAAAGTGTCTCTAACTTTCTTGAATTTACGGTGGGTGTGAAGATCTTTAGGGAGGCTGAGCACCGGATTTGGCCATATAGGTAAGTGGCTGCATCTGCACTTTGGAAATTAATTTAATTTCAGCGTGCCTTAATTAGCATCTAATTAATTCAGGTACATATGGTTCTCCCCATGTGTTCCAGAATGTAATCCTTTTGCCGCCTTACAAAATTAAAGGGCAACCTTTGGACTCAGGGAATCACACTGAAAGTTTTGAAGAAGCTCTCTTACAACTATGGGGTCTCAGGTGAGGCATCTTGAATTGAGGAGGAATATCTAAAGGAGGTTAAACACAAGAAGTCTTTGCAACATGCATAAAGTACCACTGACTATTACTAAATAGAAATTTATTACTACTAAAGCCTCAACCCACCCACCCCCGCCATCTCATCCAGCCACACAAAGACTTTTGTCACAATGGGATGGAATTGGTTTGTCATTCCCTTCTTCTGGAATATATTTCACTTTCCAATTTATCGTGGTCTCCTCTCCAAGGGCTAATAAAATCCATGCTTAGCTTAACCAAGTACTATTGCTTGCTGTTGAACCAAATGGAAATAACATACTGTATATAACTTATCTCGTAACAGCAAGGATAACTAATCCATATTAGAGGAAATCACAATAGCACTTAGACTTATGTACCTCCCCATACCGCTTTACAGCACTCTCTGGGTGGTTTACAATGTCAGCGTATTGCCCCCAACAATCTTGATCCTCATTTTACCAACCTCTGAAAGATGGAAGGCTGAGTCAACCTTGAATCTCATCAGGATCGAACTCTAGGCTGTGGGCAGAGTTTGCCTGCAATACTGCATTCTAACAACTGCGCCACCAAGGCTCCAGGGGCATGGTGATGGTGGTAGGGCCAATGATTTCAATATTATTGGCTGATTAACTAAAAAAAAGGAATGTAGTAATCACAGTGAACATTTCACAAAATATAACCATATCTGGAAAGTGAGCCGGTTATGAAAGTTCCTTATTTAAAATATCCAGTCCATTTTGCTGTGAAATTATACAGCACAAGCTGAAAATAGCCCAGGCCAATTTTTATGATACAAAGCAATGGATTCAGAGCACTTCTTTTCTCATACTTTCATCAAGACCCAATTTAATTGTACTTGGCTAGAATATATATTTTTAAATATCTGGTGTATGTGATGGTTGAATAATATTCCTCGGTTAATTTAATAGAGTTAGAAACTTAAACTAAGTTTATTTATGTATTCTAAAATAAGTATTTTATTTTCTTGGCAATATATATGCAGTCCTAGAGAACAAGTTTCAAATATAAACAGTTTCAATTAAATTTAATAGAACTGAATCTGACAAAGCAATCTAAGGACAGATTGTTACAGAAAATACTTCAGTAAAGTTGCAGTGTTCATACTGGATTCATCTATCAAATCATTCCAAAATATAGTTTGGTTCGGTTTTGGTTTAGTATATTGTGTGAACCCAGTTGCTACCTTTTTTTATGTTACTAGGACAGTATATTCAGTAAAGCACAGTTAATTAAACCATAGTTTAGTTTCATGTGTGAACACATTGAGTTCATAACATCACGACTAGACCATGAAATGATTTATTTGGATTAGACATAGTTTGTTGCATGAATGGCTTAGTATGATATGTGTGGAATTAGATTAGATTAGATTAATGAATTAGATTAGACATGCATCCAGCATTGATATCCTACTTCTCAAAGGGAATTTTTTATCTGAGTTAGAACAGAAACTGTGAAGATTCACCCAAAATATAGGATTTGAGGGAGCCTTTGTAAAGAAGAAAACAGGCACTGGTAGCCCACCTTGGCAAAATTATATTTTAAGCACTTAAAAGTCACTTTTTTAAAACGTAAGAACAATAATCCCTTGTATTTGGGGATACTTGTTTTCTAATGCTGCTCCCATTTTCAGACAGCTGTCTGTTCTCAGAAGCTTTGACAATTTCTCTATTGGATGTTTGTATTTCAGCTCTGCTGCTGAACAGGTTTAAGATTTAAACAGCCACAATTATGCTTTGAGGTTAACACACCAATTAAGATAAATGGGAGATGTTTGTTTCTCTTCGGGACTCAAGAAATCTGACAGGCAGAAGAAAAACTTTTCTCCTTAATAGCCATCTTTCAGATTAAAGGAAGTTTTAAGGGGTGGAATCATGTCTGAAGATCCAAAGTCCATTGAATAAAGAGGAATAATGAGATCCATTCAATGAATTTCAAAATGTCTAAGCTTCCTGGTTTCAACACTAATGGACTCAAAGTTGACATCTGGAGAGGCTTAAGCATCTTCTCAGAAGTGTTCTTTGTGTCATTAGTAGCTGCATCCGCACTCAGAGTAGCAACCTTAACAATTCCACCCTCCCCAGGCAACCTGCTAACTGTCCATTTAGGCTGGGGGTGCAAGGATTTTGCTGATGGTGATTTGTTCCATCCCCATCTATCAGGGATGGCTTGAGTTTGTTTAAACTCATGCTTGAGTATTCACTGATAGTATCTCACCACCTTGTCTTCTGTCAGTTTTCTTTTCAACTGCCTTTGATTTTTACAAGCATCAAGGTCTCCCCCCAGAGATGCTTATCTTTGAAGAACATGTCCAAAATATGAGAGATTTAGATGTATTATTAGTGCTTGGGTTTTTACTCAGATGTGGCTGCATTATGCAAGTAACAGTGCTCTCTTATCCCCAAAGCATGGTGAGCCTATCCTTGCTTTCGCAATAATGTCTTCAACTTATCCTAGACCCAGGAATGTGGCAGACCAGGCCTATTACCTTCAACTTATGTGTGCATGCACATGTGCATTATGAATCTTCAACTAAATCTTGCATTTTTGGCAAGGTGTTTTACAAATCTTATAGCACTGCTTTCTTTTAACCACTGGGAGAAAGTGACTGACCTCAAATAACTTTGTCAACTTTATGCCCAAGTTAGGACTAGAACTCAGTCTTCCCATTTTTAACAGGACAATTTTAACCATTAGACCAGACATATATCCTTAATTTCATACCAGCTTCGAAAAAACAATTTCTCTTATATTACAGCTCTGGATCTTGAAACTTAACTATTTTCCATAATATAATTAAGGTGACCAACCGTCCTCCTTTAGGGAGGACAGTCCTCCTTTTGTGAGTTCTGTCCTCCCTCAAAAAGTGTCCTCCTACATGTCCTCCTTTTCGATATTTGAAGACTAATCTGCAGGGCTTTTTTTCCCCTCATAGAACGCTCAGAACGGCATTTCGGCACCTTTTTTTGATGGTTTTTTTTTCAACTTTTGCATGAGCTGTGCTATTCCCCCCATTGGCTTTCGAAAGCCAATAGGAATTGCTGCTAAGCGCACCAAAACACCCGGGCGGCAAACTTGTGAGTGCCCTTAATCGAAACACTGCCTTTTCTATAGCTTGGAAATTAACAAACAACTCTTGGACTGATTGTTTCAGATCAACATTTCTTTAAATTTTCAAATAAATTAAGGTATCAAAAACTACAACTTAAAATAATACAACTATCATAGACATTACAAGTTGAACAACAAAAGACTCTTCTCTATTTTTCCACTGAAATACAGTAATAATAATGAAGGTTCTGGTTTCAAACAAAAGTCAATTCACAATTATCTTGATTTGGCTAAGGAAGCTATTAGCACGAGGGCTGTGGTGCTAGAAAATTGTATGGTTTTTTTTCACAGAATATTTTCTGAGTCAAGAGGCTTCCAAAATTAAAACTGGTTCACTTCCAAGATTTTTTATTTTTAGGTTCTTTAAATGTTTTCTTTGTAATATGCAAAGCAGGCAAGAGTTCATAAAAAGTATACAATTTTTAAGCCACTGGAAGCCAAATGGTTTAGATATAAACTTGTTCACCCAAAGCAAAATTATATGTCATCTGAAATGCCAGTGGAGACTTTCTCCACACTTTTCCAAAATGGTTGCTGCCTAGCTATAGATCTATTATTATTACAGTAGTTTCCGAGCAAGCACTCAAAAAATTAGCAGTCCATTAAACCCAGAATTTTCATGCCAACAATAAAGTTGTCATCTTAAGTGGAGAAAGAGAGAGAAAGAGAGAGAGAGGGAGAGAGAAGGAGAGAAGAGAGAAATCAACCAGACTAGAATCTTCAAATTTGGATTGAATAAGAATAAGGATTGCTACAAAAGTCAACTTCTCTGGAACAGGGGAAAAAATGTATTCTGAAAAAATAAACAAACTCTAAGCACTATCAGTCACCAAATTTAATGCCCTTTGTAATGACCATCAACCCATCTCTTCCATGTCCTCCTAATGTTGGTTTATGACGATACTTCCAAAAGCCAATGTTAGATCTGACTTTTACCATAAAATCCATTTGACATTATGATTCTTATGGATGGCTTTGGAGAGCTTTCACCAAAAGGCAGCTTTAAAGGCCCATATGCATTTAGCATCACATACTATTTCCTCTAGAAAGCTCAAATGACCCCAAGGAAGGTCCCCAGGAATTTGCATGCTCCCGAGTTTCCTTGCCCCCCTCTCCAAAAGTCTCTTTTATCTCCCCAGATAAAGCCTCCCGTATCATTCAAGCCTCAGAAACCAGCAGCTAGTCCTTCCTGGAAGACAAAAAAAAAAGAGCTGAGGTGCAATAAAAAAAGAATACCCTCCAAAGGCCAGTCTTGCTCCAGTGAAGCTTGCAAGAATCTGGAAAAAGGTGAAGGTCAGAAAAAGGAGCTGTTTAGAATTCCAATTGTTACAATAGAAGAACTATAAAACTATCTGGGAGGAATTACAGCTTAATTACAGGCCCCACTGGGCAGCAGGAGTGCAGGTTAATTCATTTTAAAGCCACATGATTCCTTGGGTACTCATGACAGACAGCTGGCAACAGCTGTATAAAGCCACATTTCTTACATCCGACGCAAGCTTTGATGAGGACAGAATAAAATGGACTTGTATGTCATCAGTCACATCTCTTTGCTTGCTTCTGATCTCAGACAGGAGCAACATGGCCAATTTTTCCAGAGGAGCTGTAAAGGCAGCTCCTGAAAGTATCAGCACCCCGCAGATTCATACTTCCCAGCAAATTCAAATCTTTCTCCCCACGTGGTCTATATCCATCACCGCCATCATGACATAATGATACAGGCTTCTCCAGCCTGTCCCCACTTGCCTGTTACCCTGGCACCAGACACCTTGTTCCCAAATCAGAAATTAGTCAGCCTTAGCTATACTGGCGCTAAAGAAGCATTTCCGCCACATACACACTACTCAGCCGAGGGCAGCCTCAACGTGCACAACATCTGTTTGACTTTGTCACACTAATCTTGGCAGGGACTTGAAATGGCACTGGAAGTGAAGTAGGGATTATCAAAGGGAATAACAAGGGACCTGGATACAGTTTTTGTAGCCCGAAGAAACTTCTTGGATGAGAAGTGAAACGTCTTGAAGGAAAAACAAAGTCCAGTTGCCTTTTGAAAAAAAGCACCTTTGAGATAACATGCAGTCATGAAAAATCTGCTCATCTCTGGCTGAGGCAGAAAGAAATATTACAGGCATGATATGGGCAGGTGCTTTTTTTATTATTCTCAAAAGAAATAAAAAAGAAATGGAATGACTCCAGTGCTGAAAACCTGTCAACTGTCTGATTAACAAACTCAAATGCAAGACATCTTCAAGGCTTTGAAGTGCCATAAAAGCTAAATCTTTATTGAGTACACATCTCAGAACTGAAGAAGTAAAACCAGCTCTGATTTTCCCACACGAAAATCTGCCTAGTTAACAATAGCTTCCCTTAACCCCCACCCACCAAGTGTTCACGTTGCCCAATCATGTGTCTTTGGTTTATTATAAGAACAGTCCACCTCTCTGTCAGACACCTGTGTTAGTGACCTTGGCATTCTTGTAGATTCTCATGGCTTCTTAGACTCTTGTTTCCTCCCGATGCTTTCTACCCCCTCCCTCCTATTTCTATGGCAAGTTGAGTAGCGATAGAAGTTAGCAGGCATCTTAGCAATTCAACCTTGACAAAACCATTTCAACTGTACCCTAGAATGTCTGCATTTCAGGACCTACCATCCTTGCATTTTAAAGCTCTGGAGATGAAGGCCTTCAGTTACTTCTTATTTGCCTTCATTAGAAATGATTGGAAGTACTGTGTTAAAAAGCTGTACTGTCTCTGCACCTAGCTCTACCTATGTCGTGAGTAGACATATCATTTGAGCACTGTCTTTGAGCAATCCATTTGGGCAATCCAATTATCCAATCCATTATCATTGGGTAATTGTCAACTTGTTGACAATGGGGCTAGATTTTCACCATATCTGTAGTCAGCTTCTCACTGGTTATTTTTTTTAAATGCTGAAATTGCAGAATAGAGAACCAGAACATCTGAGGCTAGACAGTACTGTTATGTAAACCCTGAGTAGAGGGCTCCCAATCTTGAGGCTTGGAAGAGAGTGGTCACATTTCCGTTGATTTGAAAAGACTGGAAGGAAAGCCTAGAATTAAAATCCCAGAGAAGACACAGATTCACACAGCTTGATGGGGATTTTAAGTCTTGAGTCTTAAAGTCTTAAGACTTATAAATCTATATGACTTCTATCTTGTTGCAGTTTATCTAGCCAGAAGCTTCTGCTGTAGCAAATCCCTAAGTATGAAATTAAGTGTCTGGAGAGGAGGTTTGTATTGCCAAGTCTTGTGTAATGTTTGATATTTTTTTGTCAGCCAGGTGGAAAAGGTCTGCAATAGATCCCATTTGACAGATTTGTAGTAGTTAACTTTTCTAGACTTCATAACATTTTGATTACCAGTTTGTATTTTTTTCTAATGCTGATATACCAACAGCTGGAAAAGTAAAAATCATGTTCTACTTACTGTTTTCTTAAAGGCAGTTACTTAAAATTCTAGTAGATTTCATTTTGCCTATTTATATACTTAAATTTATTCTAAACTTCAATTTTTGCATAGTAACCAGTTATTTAAAAAATCCCTTAATATATTGATTTCCATGAGGTTTGAGATGTATATTTGCTTAAAAGATTGATTTGTTAAGTATGGTAGGGATATTTGTGTAATTGAGGGGAAATAGACAAAACAAATTTCATTTATTTATTCATGTATTTATTGCATAGATTTCTAAGCTGCTCAGAGTTGTCTTGAACCACAAGATGGGCAACAAATTAATAACAGTAATAAGCAGCTTTACTTTGGTCAATTGCAAAAGGCAGCTTTGCTAAGAACAGCTTACATCCTGCGACAATGCATTTAACATCTTCAAACATCATCATTTGCCTTCCCCAGGCCCTTGGGAAGGACTCAAAAGGGGAATAAAAATGAGCGGGCAACTAAACTTCATTTTTGATGTGTGCCATTGTGCCCACAGTAAAAAAAAATGACAATAAAGGTTATTTTATCTTTTTTTATCTTTTATCTTTACATCCAGTCTGAACATCTGGCTGTATGACCAGCTATAATTATAATAAGCCCCACTCCACCAATTCCAATCAATGACTATATATTAAAGGTAAAAAAAAGTTTAAGATAGTTGGAGCAAATTGCAACAATGCATTTCCAAGATGATGTGCTCCAGATGTTTCCCATCCTGAGTTTGAATATCCAGGCAGTACCAGATATGTCCACTGGAAGGAGAGCTGTTGAGCCTGAAATGGACAGCTGTCGTGGTGAAGTCATTGGCACAAATCTGGGGATAGAAAGAACTTTACTGGAAAGAATTGTGCTTCTGCCCTTCATATCCACTCCCCTCCCATCCACCTTGTTTGAAGTCACTGAGCTTCAGGGTTCAAGGGAATTGTTGCTTTGGGTTTATTCTTCTGTAGGCGGGTGGCTGCCTGCCAGTGGCAGCTGCATCTGGGATCACTTGCATTGCATGTGGAGCGTCCAGTTTAAAAGAGAGGAGCCTTCCTCCCTTCAGATCAATCTGCTGCTTTAGAGTCAGGGCCATCGCTCTGCACAGATTGTATTCTCCCTTTAATCTTTTCCTTGACTTCCACCAAAGAGTTTAATAAGCATCCTTGAGCCAGGTCTAGCCAGCTCATCCCAATAATTGTGAAAGCCAGTGTCAAAGCAAGAATATACTTTTAAGTGTGTCCACCACTTTCAGGTAGGTCCTTTTAAGTGTTTCGTTAATCAGACACATGACAGCCAGTTTGTGGGACAAAGGAGGAATTACTGGAGAGATATCCTCTGGATGGGATGTACGCAAGGAGATTCAGAAGCTGAGGGACGTAGGCTCCCCGCCAAGTCATTTTGTGACCAACAGCCAGTGAATCCGTCCACCACCCAGGACACAGAGCTTAACCGGAATCAGCCATTTTCAGTTCACACCTCATGCAGACAAGAAAGAACATTTAAGTTCCTGTTCAACATCAAACAAACCAGCAGCTTTCATCTATCAGAACAATGTGA
>NW_015387597.1:41617-66514 GCF_001527695.2 Protobothrops mucrosquamatus
GAATGAAGTTCACATTAAATGCTACTACGCTAGTAGAGTAGAAGAAACTATGCTTTTCAGAGCAAATATGTTTTTGCTGACAAAACACTTCATTATAGCCTGCCTGATTGCCACCCATCCACTTTGCTTTCACAGAAAAGTGAAATTCAAGAAACAGCCTGTATATCAGGAGTGTCCAACCTTGACAACTTTAATAATTATAGATTTCAACTCCCAGAATTCCCCAGCCTGCTGTATATGCACCTTGGCTTAATTGCCTTTCAGATTCTCTGCAAGGAACAAGGGTCACATTGCTACACAGATAAGCTACATAGCAAATATCAGCTGAAGATGGACTTGGAGGACCTCCATTCAGCTACTTCCATCTTTTAGCTTGCCTAGGAGGCATCCTATGTGCCTCCTCTCATCCACATTGCCTCACCTCAGACCCGAATACAGTACCCATGAACCTTTCAAGCTTGTTCTTCTCCAGCAGACCAAAGCAGCGAATTTCGCGGAACTATTTAACTGAAAATGGGAGCAACTTCCCTCATTTTTTCTATGCTACCCACTGTATGTCATGTTTGTACAACAGCCATTGGAAAGGATGTGATGATGCACAGCTTCCCTGGGTTAAAAGTTCAGTTTGATACCTGCAATATTAATAATAATGAGTACCTTTTGTATGTTAAAAATACCCACCTCCAGCTAGGAAGCTCTAACTGCACTATTTGGCTCAACATCATCAACAAAGGTGCTTCCAGCCATCAGAATCAATCAAAGAAGCCACCACACGTTCATTCATCTTCTTTCAATTCGGTGTTATTAGACATGCTTTTAAAGCCCTTCCCCACCCCTCTGAAAACCTCTATTTTTTTGACAAACAATTATTGCAATCGACACAGAGCAATCAAGCTTGCAGATGCATCGGCTGGTATTGTGTGTCCGTGCACACACACATTCTCTGCAAAATTGACTGCAGATGCGAAAGCAGAGTTCCAAGTCCGCAAAGGTCACGTTTCCTTTTGAAACGACATTTCTCCATTTTATAAAAATTGTTTGCAACTATTTATTTATTCAGTTATGGAAAAGGTCACAATGAGCAGCCTGCATCCTCTACTCAAGAAAGACATTAGTGCTTAAAAGTAAACAGGTGTATGCAGTGGTGGGATTCAAATACCTGAAGAACCGATTCTCTTATTGGATGCAGACCTGGGCCTCCGAAGCCTAGAACAAACTTCCAGAAGTGGCATCCATGCACATCCGGCGGGCCGTTCTAGGCCTAGGAGGCCTCCTCCAGGCCTCCCAGGCCTAGAATGGACTTCCAGAAGTGGCATCCATGCACTTCCGGTGGGCCGTTCTAGGCCTGGGAGGCCTCTTCCAGGCCTCCAAGGCCTAGAACGGACTTCCGGAAGCAGTGTTCATTCAGCCAGTTCTCTGAATTTAGCTACCAGTTCTGCCGAACCGGTGTGAACCGGCTGAATCCCAGCATTGGGTGTATGCACATGTCTCTGTGTTATGTACTATCAGGTTTTATTGGTGCTCCTGTCACCTGATGCAGAAACTGCACGAAAATGCAAGAGAATCAAACAAAAGATACTCAGAGGAATTCTTACATCTGGGTGTCTTGATAAAACCTGCTTCTCTAACCATTCTAATCCACAGAATGCTTGTTCCTTATGCCATAACTAAAAGAAGACATTTTTTTTATAAAAAAGATCAGTCTATGAAGGATTAGTGCAAACATGGTTCTTTAGACTGAATTCCATATCCCTTGTATAGTCGGCGGTCAAGGGGTGATGGGAGTCGTATTATATAGAGCAGGGGTAGGCAACCTTGGCTCTTTTATGACTCGTGGACTTCAACTCCCAGAATTCCTGAGCCCGCATGGCTCAGCATGGAAACCTCTCCCTTTCTCCTCAGCATGGCTGGCTCAGGAATTCTGGGAGTTGAAGCCCACAAGTCATAAAAGAGCCAAGGTTGCCTAACCCTGATATAGAGCCATAGAGAGCCAGTTTGGTCTAGTGGTTAAGGCACCAGGCTAGAAAGCAGGAGGCCATAAGTTCAAGTCCTGCTTTAGCCATGAAAACCAGCTGGGTGACTTTGGGCCAGCCCAGCCCCTCTCTATCTCAGCCTAACCCACCCCACAGGGTTGTTATTGTGGGGAAAATTGTAAGAGGAAGGTGTGTTGGATATGTTTGCCACCTGAGTTATTTGTAAAAATAATTAAGATGGGATATAAATAAATATCTACAGGTCCACACATCCCACTCTTGTTGAAGATTATGAGCAATACCTTTGCCTGAGATCTTCAAATGTCACTATCTTTCCATTGAAAACAAAACTAGGCTTGGTGAAACCTCTTACAGTAAATGTAAGTACAGAACAGTATGTACTCAACAGATATACATATGTAACAGTACCTATACTATAAGTACCATGGTGGCGCAGTGGTTAGAATGCAGTAGTGCAGGCTAATTCTGCCGACTGCCAGCCGTTCGATTCTGACCGGCTCAAGGTTGACTCAGCCTTCCTTCCTTCCGAGGTCAGTAAAATGAGGACCCAGATTATTGGAGGCAATATGCTGACTCAGTCAAGGGCTGTAAGTGCTATTGCTATTGCTATGCAGGCGTACATATGCACTCACCGAGTAAAGACATCCTTAGATTGGCAACTACGTCTGTGCATTTTCCTTGTCAAACTTATTGAAATACTTTATCATTGCTGCCTTCAGAATATTTTTTTTTCAACTTTTTAGTCTACCAATAGTCCTAGAGAATTTCTGGGTGCTTCCCGTTCAGTACTAAGCAAGGCATGCTTGGCTTCTGGGAGCGGCTGAACGCAGCTAAGTACTGCCACCTGTCTGAGGCATTCATGCATATTTATACATATGGAATTAAATCTTTTATTAAATGCAATAAAGATTGCCCCAAAGACAATGCTTCTATCTTTGAGGCAATCCACGCTACTCAAGTGGGTATGAGAATTCGCTTTTAGGGAGAAACAGCACAGTAGCAGATCTGTTCACTGCAAAAACAAGGGACTCGCTGAACAGTGGGTCTCTCTTTGTTTGCCCCCCAAACAGAGGCTTGATAACCCATGATATTAGGTGAGAAAGAGGGAACGAAGGTGTGTGCGTGCTGATTCTATAAGTAGGATTTCCTCTCAAAATGCAGATGTCGCTATGTACTGTAAAATTATTTTGTTAGGACTCACTGCTTTTCAGAACTTTGTGGATTCCTGTGAGCTTGCCTAATTGGATGCAGTCCTGGCAAAGTAAAAATAATAAACTAGAATTAAAAAGCCACTGCATAAAATCATAAAACGGAAACACCCTTATTACCCTCCTTATTCCACTCTTGCCTAAATGAACACACCTTTACTGTTCATTGAAGAACAGTAAAGCTTTCATGACTTCCTTTGGGAAGAAGTTCCTCTTTTCTGATAAGTCTGCTTAGAATTTGGTTGCCAAATTAAACGAGAAAAAAGGTGGATGAACTTATCTGAAAGACTGGGAAAATTAGGCACCTGCATGAAAACTTGTTGTGGTTCTCAAAGCTCTGTGTGTGTGTGTGTGTGTGTGTGTGTGTGTGTGTGCGCACACACACACATACCAAGAAACAAAGGTATGGGGTAGACAATTCTACATGCTTACAATATTCTGAGAGAGCAATCAGGAACCGCGTAGGACTTGTCACAAGGTGCTCCGAACAAGAACAGACAAGGATTAAATCCTCCACTTCCAGTCAGGCTTGTTTCTTCCTCTCTTTGATCTCCACCAGGATCATGTCAATGGATTTATCAAACAGCCGCTTACTCATGAAGGATTTGGATTCCTGGCTGTCTTTGGATCAGTGATCAACCTCCCAGCGCAACCATTGAGCAACCATTCCTTGCTGTCATAGAGCTAATTTTAAATGGAAGGTTGTTGAAGGTAATATCAACCATCATCTCCATTGTCTTAGCCCTTAATGGTTTCCTTTAATTTCCTGTTATCTGATGGCATCAGTAAGCCCAGGGTATTAGGGCTCTTGAAGTTACAATGATCATTGCACTAATTTCTAACAATTTCATGAACTCTTCTGTTTAGGATACCCTATTTCCGTGGTGGCGAACCTATGGCACGCATGCCACAGGTGGCACACAGAGCCCTCTCTGTGGGCATGCGCGCCATTGCCCCAGTCCTAGGCCTTCAGCTGGGTTTTATAAAAGCTTTTTGCTTTAGGCCTCCGCCGCCGTGTGCAAAAAAAAAGGTTCAATTAATCAATCAATTTCAACTTCTCGTGGGAAAAAAAAGATCTCGCAAAGTTGGAATTGATTGATTGAATTTTTTAGTCCCATCCAGTCTGCCATTACCACGGCAGCCACGCCCACCCAATGGGCCACGCCCACCCAATGGGCCACACCCAACCAATGGGCCACACCCACCCGGCACCCAACCATACATAAGTGGGTTTTGGGTTGCAGTTTGGGCACTCGGTCTCTAAAAGGTTCGCCATCACTGCCCTATTTGAAATCGTGTGGGTTCTATGAGAAGCTAATCCCTTTCTCTGGACTACAATCTAAGGAAAGTGGCTGCCACAGGTTGATTTATCTGTGGAAAGCAAAACCAATCACGGTTACTTGTGCATACAGCTTGATAATATAAACCTGTTGTTTCAAATATAGCGATATTTGAAACTGCTGGGGAAGGCCTTGAACGAGGTAAATCAAATTTAATTGTTGGCAAAACCACAGTAGGTCTTGAATGTTTTGCAAACTGAATAATGGGGTCTTGATTCAGACTGTATGTGCTTTAAAGCAGCATTTTCCAGACTTGACAGCTTTTAGGATCTCAACTTGTACAGATATGTAGACCTCACCTTGCAGAATTCTGGAAGTTAAAGTCTATGCATCTTAAAGTCGCCAAGTTTGAAAAATGCTACTTTAAATGCTTAGCCCATTCTGTAAAATGCCTAATTTATTTGTGTTTTAAAATAAAGCAAATACATATGCTCAAGTATATGGCTTCTTCTTCTTCTTCTTCTTCTTCTTCTTCTTCTTCTTCTTCTTCTTCTTCTTCTTCTTCTTCTTCTTCTTCTTCTTCTTCTTCTTCTTCTTCTTCTTCTTCTTCTTCTTCTTCTTCTTCTTCTTCTTCTTCTTCTTCTTCTTCTTCTTCTTCTTCTTCTTCTTCTTCTTCTTCTTCTTCTTCTTCTTCTTCTTNAAAATGACTCTGGGTGGTGTACAACAAAACCAATAATTAAAAACATTCTACCCCCAAACCACTCAAAACAATGACACATAAATAAAAACAAGATCATTAGAGGGAATGCACCAGAAGATCACATATGATGCAGCCAGTCTGTGGTCTCCTTTTTGCCAGGGGGTTCCCAGGCCTGTTTTTAACAAAAAAAAATCAAAATCAAATTTTGAGGGATTTCCAGAAACTAACATCACTTGGGGCTAACTTAATCCAGGGGAGGGGAGAGGTGTTTTCCTCCAGACGTCTCTCTGGACATTCCCTCTGACATTGTCATTTTAATCCCAGGCCAAAACCAATTTCCTTACTCTTTGTCTGCTTTACGATATAGTCCTTTTCCTGAGAGGCTCATGCTGCTCTTTTAGACTTCGGTACTCCAGATATTAGTAATTGCTTGAAATGTTCTGTTTTGGAGAAAAGCTGCCCTACTGTAGGAATCCACGTAAGAAATAAATAAAAGACAGATGTGGGGAGAAGTCGAAGTGACAGGAGAGACGGCTGCATCAAAGCCATCTGATGAGGTTTCTAAGCACTGACGGGACAAGGGAACAACCAGGATGCTTATAATTGGAGCTGCGTTCTCAAATTCCAGGAAACGTCTGCTGACATCATACTGTCTCCCGAAGCACTTCTGCGTATCTGCTATTTATATGGCTAATGAATGTACTTTACTGGTATTTTTAGGTGATTGCATTCAGGGAGGGAGGATGGCATCAGGTGGGGATGTATAACCTCAAGAAAAGCTAAAATCTCCAGGGATAGCAGGATTCACAAGCCTCTTCGGCTGCTTACAAAGGCACTACAGGTGGTCCTTGACTTACGACCACAATTAAGCCCCAAATTTCATTTGTTAAGTGAGTTTTGCCCCATTTTATAACCTTTCTTGCCACAGTGAATGTTAAGTGAATCCCTGTAGTTGTTAAGTTGTTAGGTGGCTTCCCCTTTGACTTTGCTTCTCAGAAGGTCACAAAAGGGGATCACATGACCCCGGGACACTACAACCGTCATAAATGAGGAGCCAGTTGCAAGACTCTGAATTTTGACCACATGACCACGGGGGATGCTGCGACGGTCGGAAGTGTGAAAAAATGTTCATAAGTCACCTTTTTTCAGTGCCGTTCTAACTTCGGTCACTTAACGAATGGTTTTAAGTCAAGGGCTTCCTGTGTAGTTGCTAGCATCTGTGATGTTTTACAGCCCTTTAAATCGGGATGGACTTCTGCTATCTTCACGCCCTTCTGTTCTTTTCATGGTTTGTCCCTTTCTCTTTTAAAAAGGTTTCAAATTCTATATTTGGTTGGAATATATGGGGCAGAAATTTTCACAGCTCTGCGTTTCCCTCAGTTGTTTCCTGAACTGCCAGTGTTTTGGGATGGATGGTGGGGATGTGTGGAATGGAGAGTAAAAGAGAAGCTTGGTCTCTTGCTATTAAAGCACCCTTAAAAAACAATGACAACAATTCATTTCTGGCAAAAGCTGGATCTCAAGACACATTTCTCTCTTTCTCTTCCATTGTGTGAACCCCCCACACACAGCCGAGAACCACCAGAAGTGTTGCGTTGCTTTGGAACATCTTGGTGTTAATTAAAACCAGGGCAGTTTTCTCTCTTTTTTTCTTTAAAACAAATCTGAGAATCAGGCAAAGCAAACCTCAGTCAAATGTTTGTCCGTAGATGGAAATTCATACAACAGCTCAGCACTTTTACTCAGTTCAGTGTAAATAATTAGAGATGCCCTGGCAGCGCAAACTCCTAGGGTGCTTAAAAGAGAGTATGGGAATAATATGTTTAACTAGTTTGTGTAGTGTTTCCTCGTAAACCACATGCCATAAAATTCATTCTGAAAAAATCTGTTTCTTTACAGCTCTGATTTGATGTACGGCAAAAGTGGAAAAAAAGATGCCTTGTTGGTCCCTTTTAGGCTGATTTCCACTTGCATATAGTTGTTATTAATTACAAGGATTATTATATTAAAGACCCAATGTAGAGTAGTTGTTCAAGGATGGGTCTGGCAACTCCAGAAAGGTGAGGATTTAGGCCACCCTCAGAAATTTACAGAGTCACTTTAGACCAGTGTTTCTCAACCTTGACAATTTTAAGGCATGTGGACTTCAACTCCCAGAATTCCACAGCCAGCATCGCTGGCTGTGGAATTCTGGGAGTTGAAGTCCACATGCCTTAAAATTGTCAAGGTTGAGAAACACTGCTTTAGACTGACTCTTTCTTTCAGCCCAACATACTTGATAGAATTGTTGTTGTAAAAATTATTTATATTGGATTTAGATCCTGCTTTGGTTTGTACTACCCAAGATGGAGGTAAATCATAGTCCTGTCTATTTTCCCCACAACAACCCATAAAAAAATAGACAAAGCTTCAATAGCGCCATTTTAGTCACCATCTTCACTTTTTTTGACTACACCTTATGGACATCCTTGTGCTTACCACTGATGTGCCACATCCAAAGAGAGATGGACCTTCCCAGGCAAAATCATTCCCACTCTAATCTAGATGGTAGGAAATGTCATTTAAAAATTACTAGGTCTCATCTCTCTTAGTTAAAGTTTTTGGGTGTTGTGTTTTCTCAGAGTAAAATATAACAGTACATTATGCCATGTCACGTCATGTCATATCATTATATTTAGATGAATAAATAAAGGTCCTATGCCAGGCTTCTTGGTAGACAAAAATTATTTAAATTGTTGCTTACTGTTTGTTTGTTTGTTTTTTAAAAAAACGATTCTTATTACTGATTTTTTTATATTACACTTTTTTTCCTAAAAAAAGCTTCAACACAAATAATACGTTGTTAATAGCAGAATCAAAAGTTGGAGTTGTTTTTATCAAATAAATTAATCAAAAACTATATCAAGAACTTGATGATCAAAGAAGGAAGGGAGGGAGGGAGGGAGGGAGGGAGGGAGGGAGGGAGGAAGGAAGGAAGGAAGGAAGGAGAATGAGAAAAAGAAGGGAGGGAGAAGGGAGGGAGGGAGAATAATAATAATAATGATGATAAAGTTGGAAGGGACCTCGGAGGTCATCTAGTCCAACCTCCTGCTCAGGCAGGAAACCCTATACCATTTTGGACAAATGGCTGTCCAGTCTCTTCTTAAAAACTTCCAGTGTTGGCACATTCACCGCTTCTGGAGGCAGGTTTTTCCACTGGTTAATTGTTCTAACTGTCAGGAAGTTTCTCCTTAGTTCTAGGTTGCTTGAATGAGTGAGTGAGTGAGGAAGGAAGGAAGGAAGGAAGGAAGGAAGGAGGAAGGAAGGAAGAATGAGAAAAAGAAGGGAGGGAGGAGGGAGGGAGGGAGAATGGGAAAGAGAGTGAAGGAGGGAGGGAGGAAGGAAGGAGGAAGGAAGGAAGGAAGGAAGGAGAATGAGAAAAAGAAGGGAGAGAGGAAGGGAGGAAGGGAGAATGGGAAAGAGAGTGAATGAGTGAGGAAGGAAGGAAGGAAGGAAGGACGGAAGGAAGGGAATGAGAAAAAGAAGGGAGGGAGAAGGGAGGGAGGGAGAATGGGAAAGAGAGTGAGTGAATGAGTGAGTGAGTGAGTGAGGAAGGAAGGAAGGAGGAAGGAAGGAAGGAGAATGAGAAAAAGAAGGGAGGGAGAAGGGAGGGAGGGAGGAAGAATGGGAAAGAGAGAGTGAGTGAATGAGTGAGTGAGTGAGGAAGGAAGGAGGAAGGAAGGAAGGAAGGAAGGAAGGAAGGAAGGAGAATGAGTAAAAGAAGGGAGGGAGGAAGGGAGAATGGGAAAGAGAGTGAATGAGTGAGGAAGGAAGGAAGGAAGGAAGGAAGGAAGGAAGGAAGGAAGGAAGGAAGGAAGGAAGGAAGGAAGGAAGGAAGTTCTGTTGGAGTGTTTTTAAAGAATTGCCTTTTTGGTGCACTTAGACTGTTGATTGTAGCTTTCTGTCTGGTCCATTTCTGTGGTGTGCAAGAATTGGCTGAGTGCCAGTGTGACAATCAATACCTCCTGAGCCCCTCTCTCCTTGGCTGGAGATTATTCCTTGGCCTCCTTTGTTTTACTGGTGGGTGGGTGTGGTGGGAGTCAGGCAGGAAAGGGGGGGCAATTTCTAAACTGAAACAGGATGTCCTGCTGGTGTCTCAGACTCTGAAAGGCTCCGTTTCACTGGCTGCGTTGGCGACGCAAGATGGCTTAAGTTAATCCAGGAGGATTTAGGCGGCTGCAGGACTTCTCTGAGCCACTTTTCTTTGCGAGCCGGGAAAACCTCAGAGGGACTTGCCGCTGGAGCTGGCAGCATTGTAGAGGGGACTCTTTCAAAGGCCCAGGAAGTCAAAGAGAAAGGATCGTGTTTTAACATGTTATCATGGAACTGTAATCAATTTTGGATAGCCCTCACAAAGGAGAGAGTAGCAGTAGAAATGTAAACTTCACACACATTCACACACTTAATCCCTCGGATCAGGAAACCCAAGAAACTGCATTACCTATTTCGGTCATGGTTGGGTTGAGGCAGCTGGCCACAAAACAAAGTTTCAGGCAATTTTGTAAGCAGAACTGCCAGGAGTCCACTCTGAATTTTATCTAGTATTTGACCACACAGGAGGCGAGCGATATGGATCAGCATGAAATAAACTCACATGCTCTAAATATATAGGGCTTTGAAGACTTTTATGACCCTCAAAATGGTCAGAGAGATAGACAGATAACAGAGCCCGGTGGATAATAATTCCCTATTGAAGATCTGTACCAGGCAGCCTCTTCTTTTATTTTGGAAAGGTTTTAACGAGCGTGTGACACTTTGCAAGCTTTTATAGGTTGACTCACACAAATGAGTTAAATTATTAGAGGCTTTTATGCATGAAAAAGTCTGTTAGTTCTCATGAGTGAACATTAGCGGGCTGCTCCGAATTTGCTTAGTTCTCTTTTTGCTTTTTTTCAAAATCTTTCAAAAAAATCTCTGTGTGAGGGTGTGGAACTGATGGTTGTTCTTTTTTAACTCTCCCCAACATAACAGTGCTCAGATGAGAATCACAATTTACTGTTTGCTAAGGGAGGGAAAGCTGCTGTTAACTCAAAAACCAGTCTGGGGTAACCACAAGGGGTAGATGCGATAGGACCATAACCAGGCAGAACGAACCAACGCTCACATTTTGACATGTTCTGATCGTGTCCTCATATTTAAACCGAAGAGTTCTGCTTTTTAAGGACAGGACTGTGTTCCCATTAAATAGAGCAAGTTCCTAGTCTGAGAGGGATCCCCAGGGCTCAGTGCTGCTGGCTTTGCTTAGGGAAGCTGTGATAAGGAAAGTGTTTGCACAATTAAATCTAGAGCACCAGCTGCATCTGCTCCTGTACCAATCAGATTTGATAAGGATTATCTATGCCTTAATCTCATCCTTGACAATTGCAATGGGCTCTTTGGTACCCTTGAAAAATGTCTTTAATCTGCAGTTTGTTCAAAATGTGGCAGCCAGGCTACAAATCTTGGTAAGCTTGGTACAATGCCTTGGCAACACCACACTTGGAATATTGCATCCAGTTTTGGTCGCCACGATAGAAAGAGTACAGAGAAACCCACAAAGATGATTAGGGGACTGAAGGCTAAAACAAATGAAGAACAGTTGCAGGAATTGGGCATGTCTACTTTAATTTAAAAAAAAAGGACTAGGGGTGACATGATAAAAGTATTCCAATATTTAAGGGGCTGCCACAAAGAAGAGGGGGTCAAGCTATTCTCCAAATCACTTGAAGGAAAGACAGGAAGCAATAGATGAACACTAATCAAGGAGAGAAGCAATGTAGAACTAAGGAGAAATTTCCTGACAATGAGAACAATTAACTAGTGGAATGGCTTGCCTTCAGAAGTTGTGGGTGCTCCAACAGTGGAGGCTTTTAAGAAGAGATTGGACAACATTTGTTTGAAATGGTATAGGATTTTCTGCTTGAGTAGGGGGTTGGACTAGACCAGGAGTGTCAAACTGCCAGCCTGCGGGCCGGATGCGTCACGTGGAAGCCGCACCCACTCTATTGCCGGGAATGGGAAAACCGACTCGATACATTGCGCGACATCATGTGACGTTGCGAGTTTGACATGCCTGGACTAGACTAAACAAGGTCTCTTTCAATTCTGTTATTCTGTTATTCAAACCAGTACAAACTAGAATATCACACTTTGTCCTGAATTATCTGCCCACTTTTTATGGTGACAGGATTGGTCTTTGCAGCCTGAAATATTAAGCGCCAGACTAAGTGATCTCTTTTCCTATTTGAAATATGGTGGCTAAGATCAGCAAGCAAATGTTAGTTCCCTTACACTTTGAGTTATTGATAATAGTAATTTGCATTTTCAATTTTCAATAGTCTGATGTTGTTTTTAAATTTCGTTAACTGTCTTGTGTGCTCACCAGAGTGGGAAAGTAGGACATAAATTAAATATAGGCATTCCCCTAGAATAATAAATTTATACTTCATTATGATCTTAGACCAAAACAAAACAGAAAATAATGTTACAGACATTATTAGATGCTATGAAAGTATGTTAACATTGATAAGGTAACAGAATGTCAACTCAGTTTCCTAGACAATATAATTAGCTATCTGCTCCTCATGAAGGATAATATATATTATCCCTTGACTCAGCTGGCAAAGAGGGGAGGAGAGCCTGTGGCTTGGTGGTTAAAATCACTGCCTAGTATGTAAACTGCCCAGGTTCGAATCCCATAAAGGGTATGGCTAACTGATGAAAGCAGAACAAGCTAGAAATGGCCATCTTAGTCTCCCAATTTAATTCTTTAACTCTTTGTCAGAAAAAGAAATTTGGATTTAAAATGTTTCGCAGTTGCAACTTGAGCCTGCTTAATGCCCCTAGTTGGGGGGCTGCAAGGCAAAAGATATTGTAAAAAGTAAAACTGCAGTATAGCCGTTAAAATGTCAAGGTGTAATCAATCAGACCGGTCTGTCTGAAAAACTTCCTGTATATTATATATTTTATATAATTTTATGCATATATATATTGTATATAATATAATTTTATGTATGTATGTATGTATGTATGTATGTATGTATGTATGTATGTATGTATGTACAGGGTTCTGGAGGTCAGATACGTCCTCCCTGTTAAATAAGTAATTCTAAGATCTCTATTGAAGACCATCTCTTGACCTGGATATTCTATGCCAGACATGTCAAACTCGCGATGTCACGTGATGTCGCGCGACATATCGGAGCTTTTTCCCCATTGCCGGCAATGGGATGGGGCGCGGTTTCGTCATGACGCGTCTGGCCCGCGGGCCGGCAGTTTGACACCCCTGTTCTATGCAATTATGGGTTTGTCTCAAGTATTCCATTTTTGGGAAAGATGATTCAGATAGAAATGACTTTGTAGCCACACACACATCTGGATAATACTGATTATCTGGACCCATTTCATTCAGGCAATCAGACAGGATATGGTGCTAAAATTGCTTTGGTTATTTTAGTATATGACCTACACTGCTAACAAGATGAGAGCACCATGGCTGGACCATTCAGTAGCTTTCAAGGGTATTGATCATGACATATTTTTGGATGGTCAGACAGAATTGGGCACTAGGGGCATTATCTTGCAGATCATGTGCTGAGATCCAGCATGATGTAGTGGTTAAAATATTGGCCTAGGTAGGACCTGGGAGATCCATGTTCAAATTTATCCTCAACCAGGGAAGCTCATTATGTAACTCTGGGCCAATCACACTCCCTCAGCCCAAGCTATCTTTGGTTCTGGGGACAATGGAGTTGCTCAGTAAAAGGCAGGATACAAACATACTGTATCAAATAAAAATATTGTGGTGGGTTGGGCTGTTGACCTCATAGATCACTGATTGATCATATTCCCACAGTGTTCTATTTTGTCCCACTTGCCCCAATTATATAATACTTGGGATGGTCTCCAGGCAGTGGTGGGATTCAGCCGGTTTGCACCGGTTCGGCAGAACTGGTAGTAAATTTTGTTGAGTTTGGAGAACCAGCTGAATGTACACTGCTTCCGGAAGTCTGTTCTAGGCCTGGAAGGCCTGGAGGAGGCCTCCCAGGCCTAGAACGGCCTGCCGGAAGTGCGTCAATGCCACTTCTGGAAGTCCATTCTAGGCCTGGGAGGCCTGGAGGAGGCCTCCCAGGCCTAGAACGGTCCACTGGAAGTGCATAGATGCTACTTCTGGAAGTCCATTCTAGGCCTCGGAGGCCCAGTCCTGCATCCACACAGAGAACCAGTTGTTCAGGTATTTGAATCCCACCACTGTCTCCAGGCATTTGGAGTGGGGTGCCAAATGGTATGTTGAAAATACAAAGTTCTAGATAAAGGTAAAGTTTTCCCCTGGACAGTCGTGTCTGACTCTAGGGGGTGGTGGTCATCTCCGTTTCTTAGCCAAGGGAGCCAGCGTTGTCTGAAGACACTTCTGTGATCATGTGGCCAGCATGACTATATGCTGAGGTGCATGGAATGTTGTTACCTTCCTACTGAAGTGATACCTATTTATCTACTTGCATTTGTATGCTGTCAAGCTGCTAGGTGGGCAGGAGTTGGGCAAATAATGGGAGCTCGCCCCATGATGCGCCACTGAGGTCTTGAACCCAAGATGTTATTTTTCAGCTGACAAACTCACTATCTTAAACAGCTGAGCCATAGCAACCCCCTCCCCATGAAGCTCTACTATTCCTTATTATCCAAATGAAAGAACGTTACCTAAATTTGAAAAGGATAAAGGAGAATAAAGAAGAACAAGCTGGAACAAACTCTAAAGAAGATGGAATTGTTAGTACATTGTTTTGCTATTAAAAAAAAAGCGATAAGTATTCTAATATTGCAAATCAAGTTCTGCTCTTTTGGTATGTCTTTTATGACATTGTGTACATGTGTGTAAGAGCCAGGACTTATTTTTTTGTCATGTAAATGAAATCATTGGATTCAATGCAAGTTTCTGAGAAGAAGTGGATAAGAAAAATTAATTTAAGATAAGATGAAACAAAGAACCTTTTAAGAAAGGGAGAAAGAAGCGTACATATTTATAAATAGTATGTATGTATGTATGTAATCTTGAGGTGAAATACAATGTTTGAACATCAATATCTATTTGTACAGACAAGAACAATCTGTTAGGAAAGATGTGACTAATAAGTAGGGACATTTTTTTAAAGAAACACTACAATAAAAAACCGATTCAAGCTTGATACTTGGGCTTACTAGTTTTTCAAATAATGAACCAAAGTCTAACCATAAAACCTGGATTAACGTCTTATGAATTGGGAAACTAAGGCAGCCAGAGGATTGTTGAATGATTTAAATCCAGCTATGGAATGGGCTCCCTCAGAGTTGTCATTGGTCCCTGTTTTTTTCAGGATTAAGAAATTCTGAAAATTCTGCAAAGTTGAGCTTTTCAACTTTAATTCATGAATATTTTGTTGAGTAAAGAGACGGAAGGAAGGAGGGAGGGAGGGAGGGAGGAAAGAAGGAAGGAAGAGAGGGAAGGGAAGGGAAGGGAAGGGAAGGGAAGGAGGGAGGGAGGGAGGGAGGGAGGGAGGGAGGAAGGAAGGAAGGAAGGAAGGAAGGAAGGAAGGAATAAGTGCCCTCCTGGATGGTCTGTGACTGGCCATGAACACTGCACATTTGCACCCATTTCAGAATATGCTGTCCAGGTTCTAAGCTCACTAGGGCCAAAAGAGTAGCTTCTGATCATTTTCTGTTTCTCACTGTTCAGGCAAAAGTATGATTAGCTTCCAGTAGCTTTGTGGGCTATAAAAGAAGTATTGGGTGCTTAAGTTGCCTACTTCAACTTTGATGTTTCAAAAAAGAAGTGTTTTTTGCACAACGCATTCCTTGTTGAATAAATTAGATATGTTGCTAAAGGAGAACTACCGTTATTGGAAATAAAACACCGGACCAGTTAAAGTTTTAGTGTAATCCACTTGGACTCTTGGGATCTGATTGTAATAAAAATATAGGCAGCTATATTTAGTGAATTTAGATTTTATTTTAACCTAGAATTTTCCCTATTTCTCTTTTCTAGGCAGGTTGCGTTGTTTGTAATAAAAAGGTTTGTCTTTGGGGGGGGGGAATTGCTCTGGCAGCAGGCCCAATTTATAAAACTAAAATGTCTCCCCCCCAAAATGACACTAGAATTCAAGGAAAGTTTTTTAACAGCATTTTCAAGGCAGCAAAATACAATTTACAAAATATTCAGCCTGTGTGCATCACCAGAATGGAAGTTCCAGACTTTACCTAAGGGATTACGATACTGATTCAATAACTTTGGTAACTATTCTCTAGGAATAGCCTAAATGACAGGCAGATGGAAAACCCGAAATGAAATGCATTTTTCTCTCTCTTAATCAGATAAGACGCCTTTGATCCTTTGAAGCATGTGTCGAAACAACTGTTAATAGATCTCAGAAGATTACACAGTTACATTCCAAGATTATCAGCGTCTCTAAGCAGTGCCTAAGGATATATTAAACTGTGATGAAGAAAATGAATATATTCTCTGCCCACTTAAATTTGTATTCTTTGACCGGTTTGGCCTGGAGTCATGCCATATGGCTCAGATTATGCTCAAATGTTAAACTTATTTGCATATTTAACCCAACCTGACTTATTCATGTCTTCATAGAGGGAAACCCTTATTTGAATAATCTGTTTTGGAATCCTATTTCCTCCAGTGTCTCTACTTCATTTCAGTTCTGATTATGTGAGATAATCAGAACTTGACATAGAGAATCTGTTGCCTCTATTTTATAACTCTTTTTAATTTTTGCTCTGAAAGTCTCACACACAAAACTGGGACCCTTTACTTGGATGTTACACTCTTCCGTTTACCTAACAATGTTGACACTGTAATTTTAGGGAAGCTGAATCTATGAAACATATTTTTTATACTGCATTGTTATACTGAATTGGTATATAACTCTCAATAAGAGTTCTACCTGGACATTGCTTTTTTTTTTAAGTTGCATTTTCTATGTCTTATCATTTTATGGCTTGCATCCCGTCCTGCTATCTGCTGCTTAAAACAATTTAATAGGTAAACAGATTCTGTCAAGGTAGCATTCCTCAAATTGTTGTGATCATATATTTCAGCAGCTACATGTGCATCTTCCATGTGATTGATAAATAAGTATCTGTTACTAGCAATTTAATCCAGCCCACTTAATTATTGTATTTTTAGAGGTGCTATGGAACTCTCTTTTTTCTTCTTGACAGGACCTCACAGGATGTTATCTAGTCACTCTGTTCCACTTTTTGTAAATAGGCTTCTTATTTCTTTAGAAGTTAGAAGTAAAGGAGATGACTGATCCAGGGTTTTTCATTCCCTGTGAGTGGGAACAGGCTGCCTCCACTCACACTCTCTGTAAGTGATGGGTCTCTGTCTGCTTGGCCTTGGCAAAACAGAGGGCTGCTCACTTAGAAGAGCAAAAGAATAGAGATGTGTCTCCACCAAAAGGTTTGGAGATTCTAGCCACAAAGGATTGGGCACTAAACAGAAGATCAGAGACCCACCCACCTCATAGACCAGAGAGAGGAGCAGAAGAAAAAGAAACCCACCTGAGTCTGTGGGTCTTCTCAGTGTCACCCACAGTGCTCCAGCATGCCTCATCCTTATCTGTTCTGGAAACAGTTGTTGCCTAGCTGAACAGGTCTTGACTGAAATATCTAAATATCTCCAAGAAACAGCAGCTTTGCTTAGGCCAGGGGTCTTCAAACTCGGCCCTTTTATGACTCATGGACTTCAACTCCCAGAATTCCTCAGCCAGAGTTTGAAGACCCCTGGCTTAGGCAAAACCACCAAAGTTACCTCATTACTTGTTCAAAGACTTCAAAATGAAGCTTACTCACGAGAGGGAAAAAAAATCAAGCAAGGTTATATTCTCTATTTTCCAAGAATTTTTGTTAAAGGACCACATTTTGTTCTCATGATTAAGATAGGGTACTTAATTTGAAAGTTGTATGCCAATTTCTCATGTGTACAGTAAAAACACAGAGTCAATGCATCTTCCATCACAGACCCACAGAAAGACATTCCCCACCCCACCAACGCAAATTTGCTAGAAAACCATTTTCCACTCTGGCTTGTATTTCCTGGCCCATGTAGCTTTCTTGCAACTGACTTCTCACCCTACCCTTAAGTAGCATTTTGTTAGACTGGATTTATTACTCTTTGATTCCAACAAAGAGATCTGTTTCCTCCCTACTACAGAATAAAATTCTCACATCAGGATGACAGCCACAGCTGTATGGAAATTTCAAACATCTGATACTTTGATTCTGAAATTTCCATTGTAGAGTTTGTTAATGAGTTTCACTACTTTGAATGCATGATATAAATTCCATTGCTAAGTTGATAGGGGACAGACTCCAGATGGTCTGTGAAATGTCTTTTGAGATCCCCGGGTTTTTAGTACAGTTACTTAAATTCTGTTTAAGGCAGTTCAAATGAGTTTCCTTTGAAATGGCTTTAGCTCCTCTTGGTATTTATGTGAATGCGGCATGAACGCTGCTTCTCATCACAATTTGATGGGCTGCCTCTGTACATGCAGATGAAAATGCAAAGCGATTTTCTATGGCATCTCTGCAGTGAAATGAATCCTCTTATTCAATGGAAAGTTTTGAACTGTAAACCTCTGATAGTGAGGCAATTATTCTGATCTAAAATGGGTAGCACTTTAATTCTTCCAGGATTTACTTCTGGAGATGAAATAGCAAGATGCTGCCATTCTCTGATCCTCTCTCGCTCTCTACTGAAAGTAGATATGAAAGGGCCGTCTTGAGTGGGCAACAGATGGCAAAGCCTCTCACCAATATTGGTCAATTATAGAAAGAAATGGAAAGTTTACAGGGAGTAATGAGTAGGGGGATTGCACCCCAGCACCCACCCAGCCAATCCCCCCTACGGGTAGTCCTCAACTTACACCAATTCATTTGGTGACTGTTCAAAGTTATAACAGCACTGAATTTTTTTCACACTTATGACCGTTGCAGAATCCGCATGGTCATGTTGAAGGAAAAGTCTTCATCCTGGTTCATCCAAGCCGGGGATAAATAAACAACATGGTGACTGCTTTAGAAAGAAGGTTGCCGTTTATTGAAGAGCCAGAAAGATGGTTCTTGCAGGAAAGAGAAAAAAAGGCTGAGCACATGTGGGTAGTAGGTTTTTATACCCTCTCTAGCCTTTTGTTTGAAGTGGTTCCTGTTCCTGTTTCAGGCTTTGTATTTCCTGTGTCATGTATTCTGACCTGAGTCTGGGTGTGCTCTTTGGCCTTTGTGAGTTAATCCTACCACGTCCTGTCTCAGGTGGGGTATGCAGATTTTAGGTGTCTTTGTCTTCTTAAGCTTCTAGCTCCAACTTTCCTGATGGTTTACATCTGCATTTGTACAGGGCTGGCTTCTGTTTGGGACAGAGAGACTTGGGGGCAGGGTTGGCTTCTGCTTTTAAAATCCTTTTGAGGAAATATATTTTTCTGCCCTTTTAATATTTCCTTCTCTGGGGAGCTGACTTCCCTCAGTCACGTGATCAAAATTCAGACGCTTGGCAACTGACTCAGATTTATGACGGTTGCAGTGTCCCGGGGGTCACGTGATCACCTTTTGTGACCTTCTGACAAGCAAAGTCAATGGAGAAGCTAGATTCACTTAACAACCATGTTACCAAGTTAACAGCTGCAGTGATTCACTTAACAACTGTGGCAAGAAAGGTTGTAAGATGGGGCAACGTTCACTTAACACATGTCTCACTTAACAGCCAAAATTTTGGGCTCAGTTGTGGTTGTAAGTTGAGGACTACTTATATTTATTACAGCACATGGCCCTTCACAGTTCAACTATCAGAAAATCTAGCCTAATGTTTAACATCAGCATACATCAAAAAACAGGATCAGAGGCAAGCAAAATAATGAAGAAGTAACAATTTACAATTCTCATTGTCTATATTTCTATATTCGAACTTTCCAGAGCTACTGGAAATAATCCAGTATGGACAGTCCCAAAGGGAGGAGCATTGAGTTATTCCGGCTTCAACCCTTCTATACACATAACCGCAGCAGCATAGAGAATGAAAGGAGGACACCGGGTGATCCCTCCTTTATCCTGCAATATTAAAAGGAGTTTGGTAGGTGAAAGTGATATGCTGTATCCAACACTATTTAGATAGAGTAGCACCAGAAAACATCAAGGCTGTAAGCTAAAGTAAGAATTCAGGGGAAAAAATTCATAGAAGAAGATAACCACCTACATATTGTTGTTTCTACTAGAGGATTACCGAAAGAAAGGAAGAGAGAAGACCGAAGGAAAGAGAGACAGAAAGATGGCTTCTTTATTGGCTGGATGTACATTACAGCTCCGTTGTTTAACTAATTGCCTCTCTGGACACAAAGAATTGAAAGCATATTGTTCTAAACCAGGGGTGTCCAACCTTGGCAACTTTAAAACTTATGGACAATAAGGGCAAATTGATACCCTTATTTATTTTGATTCCACCTTTATTACTATTTTTTAATAAATAACGCAAGTGGCGAACATATACTCTTTCCTCCTCCTGTTTTCCCCGCAACAGCAACCCTGTGATGTGGATTGGCTGAGAGAGTGACTGGAACCAAGGCCACCCAGTCAGCTTCCCTGCTTCAGGAAGGATTAGAACTCATGGTCTCCTGGCTTCTGGGCTGATGCCTTAACCACTAGACCAGGAGTAGGCAACCTTGGCTCTTTTATGACTTTTATGACTTCAATTCCCAGAATTCCTGAGCCAGCCATGCTGATGGGAAAGGGGGAGGTTTCCAAGCTGAGCCATGCTTGCTCAGGAATTCTGGGAGTTGAAGTCCACGAGTCATAAAAGAGCCAAGTTTGAGGACTCCTGACCTAAACTACGTACTTAAAAAGAGAATTTAATAAAACCTAAAAGTCCTCTATAAATTACAGAACCAACAAAATGAAGAGGAGCCAAGGAGGACAGGGGGACGTTATAGCAAAACAAGAGGGGAAAAAAAAACCCCTGAAAACAAAGTCAGAAAATAAAATGGAAAGGAAATTCATTACCAGACATACTACAGGTAGTCCTCGACTTGCAACCGTAATTCATCCCAAATTTTTTGTTGCTAACTGAGACATTTGTTAAGGGAATTTTGTCCCATTTTATGACCTTTCTTGCCGCAGTTGTTAAAAGAATCACTGCAATTATTAAATTACTAACACAGCTGTTACGTGAGTCTGGCTTTCCCATTGACTTTGCTTGTCAGAAGGTCGCAAAAGGTGATTGCATGACCCCATGACATTGCGATGGTCATAAACATGAGTCAGTTCCCAAGCGTCTTAATTTTGATCACGTGACCATGGGGAATGCTGCAATGGGCATAAGTGTGAAAAATGGTCATAAGTCATTTTTTTCAGTGCCGTTGTTACTTTGAACAGGCAGGATCGAACTCCAGACTGTGGGCAGAGTTTGCCTGCAATACACTGCATTCTAGCCACTTCACCACCGAGGTTCATTCAAATAGCAATTGATAATGTGCCATAAAGGCAGTGTTACTGTTGTGATCACGTAGGTTTCCTGTAGAGTGATCACTACTTGGTCCTTCAGTTCTTTCAACAGTGCACCTATTCCTGCTGTAACTGAATTATACAGAGGCATAGAAACAAAGGCATTGAATCAAGATCACAGAAGTATTAGTACCGCTTTATAAAACCCTAGTGAGACCAGACTTGGAATACTGCAACCAATTTTGGTCACCATATCACAAAAAAGAGGTTGAGAGTTTGGAAAAACTTCAGAGAAGAGCAACTAAGATGATCAAAGGCCTGGAGACTAAAACATACAAAGAACGGCTGTGGGACTTGGGTTTGGCTAGTCTAAAGAAAAGAAGAAATAGGGGAGACATGATAGGAGTGTTCCACTATCTGAGGGGTTGCCACAAAGAAGACAGGGTCAAATTATTCTCCAAAGCACCAGAGGGCAGGACAAGAAACAATGGTTGGAAACTGATCAAAGAGAGAAGCAACCTGGAATTAAGGGGAAACTTCTTGACAGTGAGGACAATTAACCAGTGGAACAGCTTGCCTCCAGAAATCGTGGGCGCTCCATCACTGGAGATTTTTAAAAAGAGGCTAGACAGTCACTTGTCTGAGATGGTATAGGTCAGTGATGGCGAACCTTTTAGAGACCGAGTGCCCAAACTGCAACCCAAAACCCACTTATGCATCGTCGGGTGCCGGGTGTGTGTGGCCCATTGGGTGGGCATGGCTACGGTGGTAACGGCAGACTGGGTGGGACTAAAAAGTTCAATCAATCAATTCCAAGTTTGCAAGGTCTTTTTTTTCCCGTGATAAGTTGAAATTGACTGATTGATTGAACCTTTTTTTTTTGCACACGGCAGCGGAGGCCTAAAGCATAAAGGTTTTATAAAACCCAGCTGAAGGCCTAGGACTGGGGCGACGGCACGTGTGCCCACAGAGAGAGCTCTGAGTGCCACCTCTGGCACCCGTGCCATAGGTTCGCCACCACTGGTATAGGTCTTCCTGCTTGAGCGGGGGGCTGGTCTAGAAGACCTCCAAGGTCCCTTCCAGCTTTATTCTCTTCTATTCTTCTTCTCTTTCCTTCCATTTTTCCCAGTGTTATAGCCCCTTTTGATTAGACCATAATAATTCAGCTACGCCATCCAGTAAACTCTTGTTTTACCTGCCGATACAGTCAGTCCTTGACTTACAACCACAATTGAACCCCAAATTTCCATTGCTAAGCGAGACATTTGTTAAGTGAGTCTTGCCCCATTTTTTAAGTGAATCACTGCAGTTGTTAAGTTAGTAACACGGTTGTTAAGTGAATCTGACTTCCCCCATTGACTTTGCTTGTCAGAAGGTCCCAAAAGGTGATCACATGACCCCGGGGCACTGCAACCGTCATAAACATGAGCCAGTTTCCCACTGTCCGAATTTTGATCAGGTGACTATGGGGATACTGCAACAGTCATAAGTGCGAGAAATGGTCATAAGTCACTTTTTCAGTGCCGTTGTAACTTCAATCATTAAATGAAATGGTTGTAAGTTGGGAGCTGTCTGTATTAATGATTATCTTCAGATTCTAAAAATATTTATTTAGCCATGAAGTTAGATGATGCTTTAATAGATTTTTGAATTTCCCTCTTTATAAATTTAATTGAAATGTTTTTTTTTATTCAAAAATTATTTTTCTTCAGGAAGAATATGAGTTTCTTGGGGAGAAAAAAAGCTAAACATCCAGCTTCATTGACTTCGGTTTATTTTAAAAAAAATCTCCTTTCCTCTCAGTCCAATAGTTGTCCATGCCAAGAATTTAGTTATTATAAAATTAAAAATGTAATTATTGTTTTCTTTTGAACAAGTTGTTTTGTAAAGGAAAATTGGCAAGCATATTATTTGTTTTAAAAGAGAGGCGGCTGGCTGGGGAATTCTGGGAGTTGAAGTCCATAGGTCTTGAAGTTGCCAAGGTTGGACATGGCTTGGCTCTAGCCACTGTCATGTCCCTGTCTAAGCACTGAAAATATGTTTCTACAGAAAATTCTTAGGAGAAATGAAAATGCCTATTTCTTCAATATGTTGGGGGTATCTTACTATCATCATGAATCTAGGTAGATTTTTTTTTCTTTTCAAAACTCATTATCCTTGTTTTATCTGAACAATAAAATTGAAATTTTGGTGAGCACTCTAAGTACCATCTTGCAAAGGATTTCAGTTGGATCATGAAAGAGTTAGCTGGGCGCAAGCCAAAAATAAAATAAAATTGATTTCATTTATTGTATTAATTTTACTGTTTGGTTTTGACTCTGCTGCATTCAAAAATACAAATTTAGTAGCACGTTTTAATAAGACTTCTTCAGTTCTGGTATCTCACTTGTACATTTCTTTTCTATGGAAAGTGTCATTGGAATATATACAATGGCACCTTGGCACCCAACTGCTTTGAAACTCAATGAATTTGGTACTCAACTCATTTTGACATGGAAATTTTGTCCCAATACTCACCGTTTGTTTGGTACTCAACATACAAGCTAGAACTTATCTATGTCGGTCGCCGTGTGACCCGCTACATTATTCCATATGGGAAAAATGTGTTTGGTATTCATCATTTTTGGTACTCATCGCAACTCCTAGAACCAATTAACAACGAGTACCAAGGTACCACTGTATTGCTATATAACTGGGTTTGTCCATTTTTAAATGTCAGGGGATTTTTAATTTAATGAAGATTGGGATGAAATGATGAAACAGGCAGGCAAAATGAAGAAAATGTTTGTCCTTGGGAATGAAGTGGTAGGTCCCTTAAGTCTAATTTTTCATTTAGACATCTGGAAACATCAATCTGATCTCCTGCTGATTCTGAACTGACTATCCAAGTGAGCACTGCTCTTTGCTATTCCTTTTGGCAACTTTTCCTGGGCTACCTTTCACTTTTTACATGCAGCAGAAAAATTATTAGCTATGGTAACCGGGAGTGAGCCAGAGAGTCAACATTTAGATCAGAGATGTCCAACTCATGGCTAGCTAGAAAATTCTGGGAGTTGAAGTCCACCAATCTTAAAGTTGCCAAGATTAGATACCCCTCATTTAGATAGAACTGTATTATCAACTGGAAATTCCCTCTCTGACTTGGTTGCAATAATAAAGACTGAGCAGGCCTGTTGCCTCAGATTTTTCAGCCTGGATTTTCTTAAGATCATTCAGTTCACCTTAGATTTATAGTCATCCAATGCATACAAATGTTCTTTACCAAATAAGCAAATGAAATGTTTCCAATTTTGGCATTTTCTTCAAAAAAAGATGGAGAGTTAATTAAATTTTGAAAATATGTTTAGAATATTAACATAATACTCTTGTCAGTTTGAAATAGCCCAACCACCCATGTTTTATAAACACATTTTTATGTTGTTCGGTAATAGGAGGTGCTGACTGCTTAAGATCATCCTTAAGGCAGCAACAAATGGTAAAACTCAACACTTGTCCAGCTTTTTGGCTGCACTATATATGACAGATCCTGGCTGAAGGGCTTCATTTAAGAGAGATCTTAGATGAAGTTCTAATAAAAAAGTAATTTTATGACCAATCCTTGTATTTACAACCTTCCCAGGTCTGTAAAGTAAAAAAAAAAAGCTGAAGTAAGATCATCAGTCACAGGTTCACTTAGTGATCGCTTTGCTTAATGGCCAAATTGCTGGTCCCAAACGCAGTCACTAAAGAAGCACTATCTGTTTTTATTTTAATAGCACTACATGTCATTTTTAATAGCACTACATATTATTTGAATCTGAACTAGGATTAGCCTAATATTAACTTCCCTTATGGACTTTGGATCTAAAGAAACAAGGAGAAACCAGATAAAGTAAATGGAGAAACTTCAAAAATCATGGCTGATTGTGGCTTCTGTTATTTGGGATGACAGGAATGGATTTTTTTTTTAATTACTTGTCCTGGGACACCTCCATATTTGAAACATAGACGTATCATTTCAGATTGCAAATATGTTTCTGTAACTTAATAATAATAATAATAATAATAAAGTTGGAAGGGACCTTGGAGGTCATGGAGTCCAACCCCCTGCTCAGGCAGGAACCCTACACCATTTCAGACAAATGGCTGTCCAGTCTCTTCTTAAAAACTTCCAGTGTTGGAGCATTCACCGCTTCTGGAGGCAGGTTGTTCCATTGGTTAATTGTTCTAACTGTCAGGAAGTT
>NW_015387597.1:66614-81643 GCF_001527695.2 Protobothrops mucrosquamatus
TTATCATGTCCCCCCTCGTCCTTCTCTTCGTTAAACTAGACATACCCAATTCCAGCAACCGTTCCTTATATGTTTTAGCCTCCAGTCCCCTAATCATCTTTGTTGCTCTTCTCTGTACTCTTTCTAGAATCTTGGTGACCAAAACTGGATGCAGTATTCCAAGTGTGGCCTTACTAAGGCATTGTAAAGTGGTATTAATACTTCACGTGATCTTGATTCTATCCCTCTTTTAATGCAGCCCAGCACTGTGTTGGCTTTTTTGGCAGCTGCAGCACACTGCTGGCTCATATTTAAGTGATTGTCCACTAGGACTCCGAGATCCCTCTCATAGTTACTACTATTGAGCAAGGTACCCCCTATACTATACCTGTACATTTGGTTTTTCTTGCCTAAATGTAGAACCTTTTTGATAAGATCTGGGCTGCAAGTGTTTTGTAATATGAATCCCACGAACAGATAGTCTTTTCATTTTATAAGCCATTTATATCCTGGGCCTTTTATGATTGTTTTGCTATCAAAACAATTGTCTGCGTAACAAACAGGCAGAATTTCAGGTTGGTTATTCTTTTACGATGGAAAGACTGTCATCCTGCATTTACTGTCTTGGATGGAAGATATGTGCTCTTTCTACTTATAGGTTTGGCTCTGTATCAGTGTAACAGAAAGAGTGACCAGCTTCATTCTGTGTGGCCATTGATTAATGCTGTATTTAAAGTGTAGCTAATGTTTCTTATTATTTAAGAATCATTATGTGAGTTTTTTGGTATTAATTTTTCTATGTATTCCTTGCTCCTACTTTTTTCTATATATGAAATATTGAAAGCCATCTGAATTTTAAAACCTATTTCTAAATATTTATTTCACTCTTACAGATTTTTTTTTTAAAGTCTCCTTTTTTGTTTTAGGTTTTTTTTGGCCTCTCATATTAATTTTTTTATGTGTCTGTCTCCCCTGTAGGTGATTTCTCATTATGCCTGTTATTAATTTTTACGCAGCAAAATTAGCAGAACATTGGATAATGGAATTGGTTCACATTCTAAGCAGGCTTTTATCATTTTATTCTTTAATTCACTGATGTAAGAATGGACTGAAGATCTAATTAACAGCTTGGTTTCCTATTTTATTTGTCAAGACATATAAACGAAATCTTCAGGGTAAGAGAAAGCATGTAGTCTCTGAAAAACATCATATTATTACTGCACCCTCTCAGAACTGTGAGGTAGATTCCATCTTATAATTATTAACTAGACTGCATTGGTTATAAGTCTGCTTCCTTAAAGCAGTCTCAACAAATCTAAATAAACACTGCTAAACATATTCTAAGATGGAAAGTCAAATTACCTGACTCAGCCCATGGGAATGTATTGCATTTTTTGGCATTTAAGGACCTTAAGAAATTCACAGTGCAGTTTCTTTCTGGATGTTTCCATGAACACACACTGGCTACTTAGCACAAGCAAATCACAAGGAAAGTGCAGCTTTCTTGCAGATTCAACAAACTTCACTTATCACACTTCTACCCCTTAACATACTGAAAACCTTGACATTAAATATTTACATAAAACTAACGCTTGTGTTTGTTTCTACTCCACTGAGCTTTTTCAATCTTGCAGTGGTGTCTAGGATCAGGATTCCCTGTTTAGTCTAAAGGCCTTTCAGCATGAATGTTTTTTTGAACAGTAAATGAGCATTCATTTCTTATTTCACACAGATGCTGCACACTGGAGTTTGCCAGACGTTTTGTGCTTCTATTTTGAGGTTATGTCAGGACCAGAAGTGGAAGATCAATTGGAATCTTTTGGGACCTCTGACACAACCCAGTGTTTCCTAGTTGGACTCATTAATACTTGAGAACAACTGCAGATAGTCCTTGACTTATACTATAGAGTTCATTTAGTGACTGTTTAAAGTTACAACAGCACCCAAAAAAGTGACTTTTTTTACTTACTACCATTGCAGCAACCCCATGATGATGTGATCAAAATTCAGACACTTGTCAACTGACTCATATTTATGACGGTTGCAGTGTTCCGGGGTCATGTGATCACCTTTTGCGACCTTCTGTGAAGCAAAGTCAACAGGGAAGCCAGATTCATTTAACAACGTTACTAACTTAATAACTACAGTGGTTCGCTTAACAGGTATGGCAAGAAAAGTCATAAAATGGAGTTAAACTCAATAACAAATGTCTCACTTAGTAACGGAAACTTTGGGGTCAACTGTAGCCGTAAGGTGACGATTACCCTGTACTCACTTCAGTTCACTTCTTTGCTTTATTCCTGTCTACCGCTCCTATTTTCCTCCAGCTGATTCTGATGCCAACTTGTTAACCAAACTTCAATGTTTATTTTGTCATCTGAACTTCGTATTTCTGCTTTTTAAGAAAAGATTTCATAATATGGCTGCTGGCCAGTAACATCATCCAGAGTTTGGGTGGCTTTGGTCATATTGAGGTCATCTCTGTGACAAGGATCTTAACTTCCTCCTTTTTTTACTAAAGCCATTGGACTGGGGAAAAATTGCAATTGTTCATTCACTCGATATCCGACATTGATAAAGAAGAAAATAGTTAGATCACCTGAAAAAAACAAACAAACAAGAAGTTGTCCCAACTCTTGGTCTGCAAATATTCAAATCAATAAACTTGCTGAAACGAAGAAAATTTGGGCCTGGCCAGTGCTTAGGTGGGACACTGGGAACTACAGATATACTGCCCTGAATCCTCTAATACAGGAGTAGTCAACCTTGGCTCTTTTATGAGTCATGGACTTCAACTCCCAGTTGAAGTCATAAAAGAGCCAAGGTTGACTACCCCTGCTCTAATAGAAGAAAGGTGGGAAGGATATACAGGTAATCCTCGACTTATGATCACAACTGATCCTAAAATTTCTGTTACTAAGTTAGACATTTATTAAGTGAATTTTGTCCTATTTTACGAACTTTTTCCTTGCCACAGTTGTTAAGGGAATCTCTGCAGTTGTTAAGTTAGTAACACAAATGTAAATATTTCCATTGACACTGACACACACACACACAGTGCGCGCACACACACACACAAGCGAAGACGTTCCATATTATTTCTATCATCCTCTTCTGGTTTCCCTGGCTGCTATACAAGAATTCCTATGTTATTGCTTACAATTATTGCTGGGCTTCGGAGGAGGAAGAGAGGGAGAAAAGAGTTTAAATCTCTTCATGAAATAGGTGCCCTCGTCCTGCTAGGGCCAGACTTGAACTTCCAGCTTCTGCAGATGCCTCCTGGGTAGGATTTACCCAGCTCTATGTACCTTCTAATAGGCTTCTTTTCAAATAGAGCTTTTGATAATGATGCTAATGAAGAATTAATGTGCGAGAGGGAGACCTCCTTCCCTCCCTCTCCATATAAACGAGTTGAAACCAAAGCTTTGAGGGGAGATTACTTGCATCCCAGACAGGGAAAAATAATTGGTCACCTTGGTCAAGACATTGCTTTTCTTCTCATCCCTTGCACTTGCCATTTCCCAGACTCCATCAAAAAAAAGTTTTTTTAAATATAGACCCACAAACATTTAATCACTGCACACGATTCCTGCTATGAAGTTTAGTATGTTGCAAAACAGTATTTCGGGGAATTAGTCAACGCTCATTCCCTCACACTGCAAAGAGGGAAGGGTACTTTGTTTTTCTGAAGGATGGCTGGCGGATGCTAGCCAAGTCTCATAGTTTCCCTCCACTGCTCAGAAACTAAGCCATCTTGCCGTCCCTCCCTCTCCATTCAGAGCAGACCACCCACTCAGATAGGAATACACAAACCACATGGGCTAGGAATGTCTGCTCGGCAACCAAATCAATATCAGCATCACAACCTTATTACTTGAAAAGCCTGGCTTTTAGCACAACTTGTTTCTTTCCTCTTTTTATATATATATATATATTAATTTTCAATCCCCACCCCATAGCACATACATGATTCCCCCTGAAAGAAGGGAGGAGGAGAGAGAAAATGTCCAGTGAGAAAGCCTTTTTAAAAGGAATAACGTCCAAGGAAATATACCCATCCTTTCTTCTTGTTAGGAGAGACATCTTGCTTTCTAACATCTGGATGGGAACCTGAAGTTGACATCTTAACCACCCAGATCCGGAGTTACATTCTTCCCATCATATAATACAAAGTTGTCATTTGTATCACAGAAAGGGAAAGTGTGGTATATTAAAAAGTCATACTATTGTTGCCAAATTAAAAACACAGGTGGATGCCCAATCAGAATTGTTCCATTCTTGCAATTATTTGAGAAATGAATGCAATACCTTTCTAAGTTTGTAAACATACTGTTGCTTATGTCTTATAACATGTAAATTCAGTACTAAACAATGGGGTTCCTATCACAAGATGCTCTTCAGATATTGCTTCCATTTTCCGATTTCCATCCAAATCCCTGTCATTCTTCACCATTGGGTATCTCAGGTAGGGTTCTGGGAATCGGCTTACAATCTGGAAGACATATGTTGCCTTTTATTATTCCCTGAAGTCTCCTTGATTTAATTTGTCAATCGATGTGCTACAGATCACACATTAGAGGTAGTCCTTGATTTAGAACAGTTCATTTAGTGACCGTTTAAAGTTACAATAGCACTGAAAAAAGTAACTTATGACCATTTTTCACACTTACGAACGTTGCAGCATCCCCCATAGTCATGAGATTAAAATTCAGACACTTGGCAACTCTGGGTCGTGTGAATACCTTATATGACCTTCTGAAAAGCAAAGTTAATGGGGAAACCAGATTCAATTAACAACCATGTTACTAACTTAACAACTGCAGTGATTCACTTAACAATTGAGCAAGACTAGTGATAATAGAGTTAGACAACGTTCTTTAGAAGAAGGTGAGGTTGATGGAGTTGGAATGAAGGAAACCACATGGCCATTTTATTTTATTCTGGCTGGAATCTGAGTATATTTTTCTCCATCCAGACTCTATCCTGACATCAGATAATAATAATAATAATAATAATAATAATAATAATAATAATAACAACAACAACAACAACAATAATAATAATAGTAAAGTTGGAAGGGACCTTGGAGGTCATCTAGTCCAACCCCCTGCTCAGGCAGGAAAACCTATACCATTTTGGACAAATGGCTGTCCAGTCTCTTCTTAAAAACTTCCAGTGTTGGAGCATTCACCGCTTCTGGAGGCAGGTTGTTCCACTGGTTAATTGTTCTAACTGTCAGGAAGTTTCTCCTTAGTTCTAGGTTGCTTCTCTCCTTGATCAATTTCCATCTGTTGCTTCTTGTCCTGCCTTCAGGCGCTTTGGAAAATAGCTTGACTCCCTCTTCTTTGTGGCAGCCCCTGAGATATTGGAACACTGCTATCATGTCCCCCCTCGTCCTTCTCTTCATTAAACCAGACATACCCAATTCCATCAACCTTTCCTTATATGTTTTAGCCTCCAGTCCCCTAATCATCTTTGTTGCTCTTCTCTGTACTCTTTCTAGAGTCTCAACATCTCTTTTACATTGCGGTGACCAAAACTGGATGCAGTATTCCAAGTGTGGCCTTACCAAGGCATTGTAAAGTGGTATTAACACTTCACATGATCTTGATTCTACCCCTCTGTTAATGCAGCCTAGCACTGTGTTGGCCTTTTTGGCAGCTGCAGCACACTGCTGGCTCATATTTAGGTGATTGTCCACTAGGACTCCGAGGTCCCTCTCACAGTTACTACTATTGAGCAAGGTACCCCCTATACTATACCTGTGCATTTGGTTTTTCTTGCCTAAATGTAGAACCTTGCTTTTTTTACCATTGAATGCCATTTTGTTAGATAGCACCCAGTATTCAAGTCTGTCCAGATCCTTCTGTATCTTAAGCCGGTCTTCTGGAGTGTTGGCTGTTCCTGCCAGCTTGGTGTCGTCTGCAAATTTGATGAGTTCCCCATCTATCCCCTCGTCCAGATCGTTGATGAAGATGTTGAAGAGCACTGGGCCCAGAACAGAGCCCTGGGGCACCCCACTACAAACTTCCCTCCATGTAGATGCGGTTCCATTGAGGACCACACGCTGAGTACGGCCGGTCAGCCAGCTACGGATCCATCTGGTGGTGATGCTGTCTACCCCACATTTTTCTATCTTGTCTTCCACTATATCTCTGATCAAGCCCAGAGTGAAGATGTATAACTGAGTTTCAACTCAGGAAACTTCCTGCCTGATCTAATGGATATCTCTTTCAATGGTCTCATGCAGACACTGAACAGGACAGGGGAAAAACTGAACTCTGTGGCTGAGCAGGAAAAATTATCCCGGCTTTGGAGTAGTTTAGCAAGGAGTGAACTGAATTGGGTAAACAGCATTCTTGAAAAACAAGAAAAAGCACAACATAATCAACTTTAGTGTGAAATTCCAGGCAAAGGATGTTCAAATATGACACGTTTCTCTGTAGCATTCATTTTCTAATTATGCTGTTAAATCATCTGAATTAATTATCTACCTCAAACTAATGCTGAAAGAGGCAATCTTTAAAATACTTGGCAAAGGACAAGCTAGTGTTAGGATTTACAATATATGAATTGAACTTCTGAAGGATGTTTTCAGAGGCCCGTAATGTATACTATATAAATAAGCAGAAATTACACCTCAAAGGACTCACATCTTTATGACTTGTATATAAGATCCTTATGTTTTGAAATCACCAAAGTTCTGCACTATTGCAATTACACTCCCAATAACTAATTATTACTGTAATAAGGTAGTGGTGATATAGGTAGCTTTGATATTACATAACTGAATATTACATTTTCCCTCAGCTGTCTCTATACTGGTGCTTTTCTGATGTGCAATTTGGGAATTTCCATCCCAATTCATGTGAAGGGTACCAAACTGGCTATTTAAATTTGAGACTGTAAGCCACAGGTGTCAAATTTGCGATGTCACGTGATGTGTCGCGACGTATTGTGACTTTTTTCCCACTGCCAGCAATGGGGTGGGCGCGGTTTTGGTGTGACGCATCTGGCCCGCAGGCCGGCAGTTTCACACCCCTGCTCTAAGCCATGAACACAATATCCACACCTACCCTATCAACTCTGGTTCCACAGCTTGATTTGAGACAATCAAGATTGCATATTAATAAACCCATGAAAATACATTCTTATGTTCATTAGAAAAGGTCAAAATAGTACAAAGGAGAAATAGTGGTTTTAATACAGATTCTGAGTTCTGGTTCAGATGAAACATTATAAGAATATAATACAGTTGTCATAAAGTTAGATCTTGTGCTATATCATTTTACCAACTCTAAATGAACAATCTTCCATGCAGCTGAGACTGCATTCTTTCTCAGAAAGTAGGACTATTTGAAATTAATTGAAAAAGAATTTATTTTGTTTCAGCATACAAAATAACTAAAGTAAATTGTTTTTTTTAAAAAAGACACCACTTACCAGCTCTTATTCTACCAGAATTTTGTGGAAAACACTCTTCACTTTCAATACACAAATGCAGCTGAAATGTGTTTATTCCATCCTCATTCTCATCAAACTAGAGAACTAACATTTTATAAGGATGACTGATGAGCTACATGCAAGTCAGAGTTAAGAGTCTACTGTAATTTCAGTAATATTCCCTTTACATAGTTAACCCCTCCACCCCCACAAATTCTGTACATCAGCTACTATTTTTTGTGGCTCAAAGGACTTACTTTGCCTTTTTAAAAACAAAGAAAAAAAACACATGTCCAATATATAGTCAAAGTTATGTTGGCCTGTGCTCCTTCCAACAATCTCTCAAGAGTTTTTGCCACAAAATTTAGTTAGAAAAGTCAACATTGACCCCACCCCCAAAGCACACATTTTGTGCTCAATTGAAATGAATCGTGTTGAATGTGCACTGTTAAAAAAAGTTGAAAGACAGCCTTTAGATTTTCAAACATTTCATATAAAAATGCTAACAAAAATGTAAAAAAACCCCACTCAAACATCTCCCACCACGCTCCAAGATCACATCATATGCCCGATGTCAAAAGATTTCAAAAACCTCCCATCCCAACAATTGCACATTTAACAGCTGGACTTAAAAAAAGAACATAACACTTCAAGTATGTTTCATGCCAATCATCAATAAGAGTCATAACATTACTGAAGAAAAGTACACTTGTTCTTTTGAAAGCCTAAGATAGACTTCCGTAGTTTAGGTCAAATATCTTAATTTAAAAATAATTAAAAAAAACCCATTCACACAAATACATACACACAAAAGGAAATAATTTCTTTGGACTTAAAGAAACAGCGTTAAGAATTCCCATTTGATTATGAAGAAATAACCTTATTACAAACTTAATTTTTCATACTGCAACAGACTGTGCGCATAGAACAAGGAAATCCATTAGATGTTTCTGCAGGATGATTCTGTAGCAATAGATGACAATCTGGTAACTAAGCAGCAATTGGAAATACAACAGGCTTTCAAGCACAGCTTATTTTGAAAAGGCTAACAAATCCTTCAGATCTAAAAGTAGTCCTTAAGCAATATCTTCTATCAGGATATCACTTGAAATCCCTACTTTAATGGCTTCAGTAAGAGAAGGCCTCTATTCTGCCCTCTTTCCTTAAATGGAGTTTTACTTTGTTTTATGAAATCACTTTTGTTCAAGATTAAAAAATACTTCTGAAAATTAGGGCAGTGATGTTTAGTAGATAATTTCTACTAAAGAAAGATGTTTCTATTGGGTGGCTGTTTTTTAAAAGACATCGGTTTACCATTAAAAAATTTAAAATGGTACGACAGATACCGTTTTGGAAGAAGTCCAATCATCTCTGGAAAAAAAAATGGAAGGAAGTTCTCAGGTGGTTCCCAGAGCAATACATACATGAATGTATTTTTTTTTAAAGAAAGGATGGGGGTGGGGGAGAGGTTTAGAACTCATTTATTCACATTCAAACATAGTATGTATTAATTATGCAACTGAAATTAATCTGATCAACCAGTTAATTCACTTAATTAAAAGCCCTATTACAACTGAATGTGAAGTATGGAACAAGTAATGAAACCTAGAAATAATTTTCAGCATGTTGGCCACAAATAGTTCCAAATCAAGGGCCTTCTATACTATGAAAACTGAACTAGTATTCTGCTTATGGCAAACAGCTCCTTGTAATGTTATGCTTGTTTCTAAAATAATCTTAAAACAGATGCAGAAATATTGACGGGAAAGCAATTCTGAATGGGGATAGCATATTGGTACATTTGAGGTTTTTTCCCCCTTAATAAAAGTTCTACTCATTTACTGACTATAGGAAGTAGGTGAGAATCTGAATATGTTAATGACAAACTGGGTAATCCTGCGGCAGTAGACTGAGCATTTTTTTTTTTTTTAAAAGATGGATAGGAGATTTTTCTGCCTTACCCCACAACTAGTATCTTATTTTCAGGAACCACAGAAACTGAAACCAAACAATGCAGGGGGTTTTCACACCGTACTAGCAAAAAGGTCGAGACAAAGTGGCATCAAAGCAAGAGTAAGGTCAGAAGACCCGTGATGGTGGTGTGCTGGATCCAAGGAGCATCTGTGAGACACAGGACATTGTAGTGTCTGGTAGTGTCATTCCCTCAAGGACGTCAGAATATGCATATGCAGTAATAAATAGATCAGTTATGTAATAAGGCAGTGTGTTGAACATGCATTTATCTTGTGGCCTGGAGTACCACAGAGAGAGACACATGATACCATACACATTCATTAAGTGTTTTTTTTTTCAAGGCTATCCAGGCTAACTCTTCCAGAGCATTTCCTTGGTGAGAAGAGCAATTCGCTGAGGCTTGTCATTATTCTTCTCCTTTATCAAGAGATGATGAACTGGCTTTAACAAAAAAAATAAAATAAAGCTGAAGAGAGCTGTTGGGGTTTTTGCACCCTGGCTGCATCATTCTGAATGTTTTATTTTTCTTTTTCAGATTAAAAAAAAAACAACAGCAGTTTTTGATGCAACTACAACTGATGTCCTCAGGATGCTCCAGATGTTTCCAGGTAACTCTGTAATTTTCTAACTGTGGTTTTGTCCAGTGAGCAAAGATCAAAGTCAAAGGTAGTGTTTGTGATGTGAAAATGTCCTGTTTCTTCTATAAGATTTACAATCTGTCATTCAAAAACAAAACAAAAGGTTAAATTTAAACACTTCTGATCATCTCATCCATAAGATTTTCAGATAAAATATAGCACCAAATTGTTTCTTTGTCCATGGCCCCGAGCATGATACATGAATGCCAACAATAGCCTCATGCTTGTTGTAACCTTTCTTAGTTTTTATTGTTTATTTCTCTTAAACCAGGCAGAATGTTTGTAGAGTGCTACCGATCTTTCCAGGCAAGTATCCTACAAATTGGAGAAATGAAGTAGCAAACTGATTAGCAGCTCTTAATTGGCAATTCTCAATTATGATTTTGCTTGATTCGGCTACTTGTTGACATGAAAATGTCTCACACATAATATAGTTTACTATGATCTACTTGAACCTTTTCTGAATAGTGACGTTCAAGTGTATTGGAGATGACAATTATATTATATCAAGTGGGTTTAGCATTCTTAAGTTTCATCTAGAGCAGACATGTAAAACTCATGACGTCATGTGATGTCGCGCAACGTATCGGGACGGTTTTGCCATTGCCGGCAATGGGGTGGGCGCGGCTTCCGGAAGATGCGTCCAGCCCGCGGGCCGGCAGTTTGACACCCCTGATCTAGAGGTCTTTTCTTCCTCTTCTATTCAAAAACTTTCAACTGAGATAAAAACAAATTAGATTTTGCATCTTGTACATGCAAAGCACATACTCTGCCTATGAATTAGAACTATTCCTAATAATCTAATACAGTTTAATTTGCAAACACCATATATCAATGTATAAGGCAGTGGGAAACTATGATATGAAATGCGCAAATGCTATTTACTGGATGTTTCTCCAATCATTATTTCCAAGCAGGCAGCCATACTATAAATAAAATAAAAATATAGGTAGTCCTCAACTTACAACAATTCATTTAGTGACAGCTTGAAATTACAACGGCACTGAAAAAGTGACTTATGATACATTTTTCACACAACCGTTGCAACATCCCCATGGTCATACGATCAAAATTCAGATGCTTGGCAACTGACTCATATTTATGACGTTTGCAGTGTTCCGGAGTCATGTGATCACCTTTTGTGACCTTCTGACAAGTAAAATTAACGGGAATCCGGATTCACTTAGCAACTGTGGCAAGAAAAGTTGTAAAATGGGGCAAAATTCACTTAACTGTCTCACTTAGCAATATAAATTTTGGGCTGAATTGCGGTCGTAAGTCGAGGACTACCTATATATGCTTTTGGTACTTAAGGAACAGCAAAACCTTAGAACATTTTGAACTGAAAGACATAGAAATATTAAGAGTTATATTATTAAATGAGCAAGAAGCAAGCAATTCTGGTGAGATAGCCCAACTGAATAACCTGGAACTCTGTAGTATTAAGTCTATATATTTCCACCCATGTAGTTCCAAATCAGCAAGAACTAATGAAATGTTTAACCGGTCCACAATGTGAAACATACAGCATTGCTAAAAATTAAATGTCAACCTGCTGAGAAGCACCATGTTTAAAGTAGACATTCATTTATTTCTGCCATACTGTTTTATATAGTAACTTTGGCTCCAACACTCCACAGCTTGTGTCGAAGTAATGAGTTAGGAATGTAATTCTAAAATATGCTTCATTTAACCCCAGCTAATAAACCAGCCCAGGAAGATTTCTAGAAAAAACTTTCAGAAGTATTTTTTTTTTAAAGAATGATCTACATTTGATATGCCTTCCTGTGATACTCTGCCAAAACAAGGCTTTCCATTAACTCCCTTGATAATAAATTTAAGAAATTCAAAAGCTGTTAGGAAGTGTTAACAGATGCATTTTTAAGCAATGCAGTACTCTTTAGAGGGATGAGAAATGAATCCTCGATTTGGTTTGATTACTATCTATCCTTTTTAAGCTCCTAAATAAAAACAGCATGAACATTGGGAATCCCGCTTTTCATAAGGGCCTCTTGGAAATATAGTCCCAATATCACAACTGAGTGGGATGAATATTCACATTTAATAGAGGTATAGCTCAAGAATATAGCCAGTAAACCTGAGGGCTTTTCCTGACAACCTGCCAAAGGAAACCAGATTTTTATATTGGCACTTGTATTCTTAATCTATTAAGAAATATTTTGGGGGGAAATAAAATAATAGCTGGCAAGATTTCAGATTATCAGTTTTAAAATCACATTAAAAATAATTCAGCTGAAGATTTAGGATGCAAAGTCTCAAGAGAGTTTTATTTGTTTTTGATGAAATAAACTACACTTTGTTATTTAATCACTGCAATCAATCTGGCAGCAGCAATGTAAATGCTTCTATAACAGAATGTATATAGAAGGACTGGTTTTAGCATTTAACCTAAAAATGATTTTCTTTAAGTGTTTAAGAATAGGAAAAAAATATCTGGTAAATCTAAATGTAAAGCCAGTTTGGTCTAGTGGTTAAGGCACTAGGCTAGAAACCAGGAGACCATGAGTTCTAGTCCCGCATTAACCGTCAAAGCCAACTGGGTGACCTTGGGCCTGTCACTCTTTCTCAGACCAATCCACCTCACAGGATTGTTGTGAGGAAAAACAGAAGGAGGAAGGTGGTTGTATATGTTCACTATCTTCAGTTATTTGTAAACATAATAAAGATAGGATAAAAATAAAAGTAAAGGTTTCCTCTGTCCAGGCATGTCTGACTCTCTAGGGCAGGGCTCATCTCCGTTTCTTAGCTGAGGGAGCCCATATTGTCCAAAGACATTTTCTATGGTCATGTGGCCAGCGTGAAACATGCCGAGGAGTACCAAAGTGGTACCTATTTATCTACTCCTATTTGCATACTTTTGGATTGCTAGTTGGGCAGGTGCTGGGGGCAGGATTTCAGGAGCTTATCACGTCACATGGTGCTCAGGTCTCAAACCTGGACTGTCAACTTTCCAGCCAACAAGCCCAGCATCTTTAATCACTGAGCCATCGTGCTCCCCAAAGACAGGATACAAATCAATAAATTATTTATAAATGATAAAAATAAAAATAAATGTTTACCTCCTTGAGTTATTTATTAAAAAAAGTAAAGTCAGGATATAAGTGAATAAATAAATAAACAACATACATTTTCTCTCTCTTCATATTGGCACCTAGAGTAGCTTCAATAGTGAGATGAGCAGAACATAAATTTAATCAATAAACATTGGGAAGGGTTAGCATTGATTATAAGATCTATTGATGTAAGTCATGATAATCTGCCATTTAAATGATAAGTTACCAAGTGAGTTAAAATCTGAAATAGAAGTGCATCATTTTCTGATTTAGGGGTCAGCTAAAGTTAATATGTTGTCATGATATTAAGCCTATCATTACCACAACACTCAGGGTGAGTTAGTCATGGGCTTTGAAGCATTATGACTAATCAGACTCCATTTCTCAAATCTGAAGCCTACACACTCATATTAATTGATCCAGCTGAGCACTGCTTTCAGAGAAAGTCAGCCTGCAGAGAATCATCAAGTGAGATTGCATGTAGCTTCACCACATGATGAATCAAGAACTTGAAGCCTTAGAGCAGGCATGTCAAACTCGTGACGTCATGTGACGTGCAACGCATCAGGACTTTTTCCCCATTGCTGGCAATGGGGTGGATGCGATTTTGGCGTGACGCATCTGGCCTGCAATTTGACATGCCTGACTTGGAGTTTTAAATAAATAAATAGTATGAAGGAAAATGTATTTGTGTCATTGAATGTATATCCTCAGCTCACTACCTTATATGAAGATCCTCAAGTAGTAGATTGGGTTTAGAAAGAGCAACTGGCCTGAAGCCAGGCAGTTACTGCAGGTCCATGATTGAAGATGAACATGAACCTAAATTGCAATACTCACCAACAAAAAAGAAGCAAGATTTTGCAATGAACAAACAGATAAATAATTGCTTTTATAGATATGTCATTTATATTTGGGTGTGTGTACAGTATGTAGGACAAAGGCAGAGAGAATGAATACATATTATACTGGGGAATGTTTATTATTATTATTACTATTATTACTATTATTATTATTATTATTATTATTGAAGTCAATACTGTAAGCAGTGTTAACTGCAGAAAATTCTGTATTTTTAAATTTTCATAGTGAAGCACTAAATTTCTGTGAAAAAAGAATTATTTTCCTGTTGAGCCACACCAAAGTAGTAATACACAAAGTCCATAAATAAGTGAAAATAACTAATTCAAATTTCAGTATTGCAGAACTAAATTGAAGTCTGAATTATGTGAATTAATTTAACATCTTCTGAATTTTCGGTTATAATTTGAACATTCAGGAAATTCATTTCAGTGTGAAGTATGCTTTTGTAGGACTGAATAGGTTATAAAAAATGGTGAGGCGCTAATATTTTGATTGATGGATTTGCTTTCTGTTGAAAAATCAAATTTAGATTTTGTTCTTTTAATACAATTTTAGTTTTGGAGAACTGTTTAAAAGATACAGAAGTCCTCACCTGTTGCAGTATATGTCTTTCTCTTAGAGTCATTAACCTTCTGTGAAGTTCAACTAATTCATCAAGATATGCCTAAAAATAAATAATTACAGATTAAAGCAAACAAGATAAAGTTTGTCAGTTTATGAAACTTCATAGTTTTGCTCACAAATATTTTCAATGTGATACGATCTCACCAACATAATAAACAATGTACAGTACATGTAATACAAAATGCTAAAGGAATAATTAAGAAATATTTAACTAAGTCACATGCCATTTACATATAGATATATGCAGGGCTTTTTTTCTCGGAGAAAAGGTGGCGGAACTCAAACCTGGCCACGCCCTCATCAAACCCTAGGACCGCCCCTTTAGAGAACAGGAATGCAAGTAAAATTTGGGAGGGGCTATTTCCGGTGTGGGAGGGGCTATTTCCGGTGCGGCCGGCCCGGAAAAAGGTGCCGGAACGCGGTTCCGCCGCGT
>NW_015387597.1:82389-102907 GCF_001527695.2 Protobothrops mucrosquamatus
ATAAATGTGCCATATTAGCTTTAAAATAGGTCATGGTACTTGAATTTTGTTTCTAAACTTCTACAATACTAGAATTATATCCATATGTTGAAGTCTTTGTTTTATATATAGTTCTTCTACGAGCAGGGACCTACCATTTCCAGAACAGTTTCAATGAGCATTGAATCTACTTGAGCATTGATCTACAAGTATTCATTTGTATAATCAGGTTAAATCAATAACTTTAATGTAGTGCTTAATAAGTATCAAGAATGCAGTGACTTTTGAAGTAGCCAGACAATAACAAATCTAAGTAACAGAAAATAACAACAGATTGTTGCTGCCTACATGTATGCATATGACATTACTTGAAAAAGTGTCATTTCCTGACTTTTGGTTATGTTAAAAAAGTAATAATTTGAGCTAATTTCCAATGAAATTAAAAATATGACTGATTTGTAATGACTGAATCACAGATCATTTTATACTGTGAAGTACAGGTGACCCTTAGAACTGATACTTGCACTTACAACCATCATAGCATCCCCATAGTCACTGATCAAAATTTGGGTGCATGGCAATCAATATGTATTTATGATAGTTAACAGTGTCCCAGGATCATGTGAACACCATTTGTGATCTTTCCAGCTGGCTTCTGACAAGCAAAGTCAATAGGGGAAGCCAGATTTGTTTAATGAATACACGATTTACTTAATAGCTGCAGTGATTTGCTTAACAATTGTGGCAAAAATGATCATAAAATCGGGTGCCACTCACTTATAGGGGAGATAAATGTTATGCATCTCAAACTAAAAAGTAAATGTATCATTACACATATCTTTGGAAGAATCTTTTTTAGAAAATATTTTGGGTTATAACAGCACAAAGCAAATTCAGTAAGATCTGCACAAACTGGAAAGATTCAGGACTAATTAACACTAAGCATTTATAAAACTAAAGAAGGCTCACAAAGTTGGGAAAATAAAAATGTTTACTGGAAAAATTAAACAACAGAGACTGCTGTGCTTGTGCCAAAACACGATACCTGGTTATTGTTGGTTTTTAATAAAGGTGGAGGATCATGGTGTAGAGGTGAAGAAGCAGAACTGCTATCACTGTCACTTCCGTCACTTAAACTAACCCTGAGCAAAACAAAAAACATAAACAGTAGAGGAATGAAAAGGTAAGCAGCAGGTAGATTTTGGTCAATACACAAATGAAAAATTCAAGGGTTCCTAATTTACTACAGATTATGAAAACTTTAAATTATATTTTTAAGACTACCACATCTTATCTGTCATGGCTAGAGTTTGACATTACTGACAGCATATTAAGACAGAGGTTCCAATCTTTGCAGCTTGGCAGCCCGGTTGGGGAATGAGGGGAACCATGCTGCACAAGTGGCGGGCTGGTGCGCACGCACATAGCTCAACTTGTGCAAGTTGACCTGCACATACGCTGTGCACATACGCTGGCCCGCCGCTCGTGCAAGTTGAGCTGCTTGCACACGTGAGCATTCCAGCCCGCCACTCACACAGCTTTGTTCCAAATAGGCCATCGCCCGGGGGTTGGGGACCCCCTGTATTAAGATACCAGACATAAGAATCAAAGAAATTAAGTTTAATATGTTAGATATATTATATATTCTGATATGGCAATTTGAATTAAATAAATTATACCAAATGTGCATAATATACACACTGAAACTCTGATTCAAGACTGAGGAATTTGGGACTTCCGGTGGCAGGCGACCTCGTCGGATGCAGCTGTAGCTGCCTCCCGCCTGTTTCTGCGTAAAAGCCGTTTTGACAGCTAGCATCAGCTGTCAAACGGCTTGATACCTTTCCCCTGGGCAGAGGGGGATAGGTGAGCTACCTGGGGTAGGAGTTGAGTTCCCGAGTCGTCCCTTGTGGACGATGTAGGTGAGAANGTTTATTTCTCTTAAACCAGGCAGAATGTTTGTAGAGTGCTACCGATCTTTCCAGGCAAGTATCCTACAAATTGGAGAAATGAAGTAGCAAACTGATTAGCAGCTCTTAATTGGCAATTCTCAATTATGATTTTGCTTGATTCGGCTACTTGTTGACATGAAAATGTCTCACACATAATATAGTTTACTATGATCTACTCGAACCTTTTCTGAATAGTGACGTTCAAGTGTATTGGAGATGACAATTATATTATATCAAGTGGGTTTAGCATTCTTAAGTTTCATCTAGAGCAGACATGTAAAACTCATGACGTCATGTGATGTCGCGCAACGTATCGGGACGGTTTTGCCATTGCCGGCAATGGGGTGGGCGCGGCTTCCGGATGATGTGTCCAGCCCGCGGGCCGGCAGTTTGACACCCCTGATCTAGAGGTCTTTTCTTCCTCTTCTATTCAAAAACTTTCAACTGAGATAAAAACAAATTAGATTTTGCATCTTGTACATGCAAAGCACATACTCTGCCTATGAATTAGAACTATTCCTAATAATCTAATACAGTTTAATTTGCAAACACCATATATCAACGTATAAGGCAGTGGGAAACTATGATATGAAATGCGCAAATGCTATTTACTGGATGTTTCTCCAATCATTATTTCCAAGCAGGCAGCCATACTATAAATAAAATAAAAATATAGGTAGTCCTCGACTTACAACAATTCATTTAGTGACAGCTTGAAATTACAACGGCACTGAAAAAGTGACTTATGATACATTTTTCACACAACCGTTGCAACATCCCCATGGTCATACGATCAAAATTCAGACGCTTGGCAACTGACTCATATTTATGACGGTTGCAGTGTTCCGGAGTCATGTGATCACCTTTTGTGACCTTCTGACAAGTAAAATTAACGGGAAGCCGGATTCACTTAGCAACTGTGGCAAGAAAAGTTGTAAAATGGGGCAAAATTCACTTAACTGTCTCACTTAGCAATATAAATTTTGGGCTGAATTGCGGTCGTAAGTCGAGGACTACCTATATATGCTTTTGGTACTTAAGGAACAGCAAAACCTTAGAACATTTTGAACTGAAAGACATAGAAATATTAAGAGTTATATTATTAAATGAGCAAGAAGCAAGCAATTCTCAGAAGGGTATGTCTGGTTGAAAAGAACTAAAAAGTTCGAAATGGCTATTCCAGTTCTCCCTTAATTCTTTGTTAGCAATCCAAATTTTGAAAAACACACATGATGTCGCAGTCGCGACTGCTAAGCCTGTGGATGGCTCTAGTTTGAGCTGATACAGGCAAAAAGATTCCTTTCTCCCATATTTGGGCCGACAGGGTGCACCAAACTCAAGATAATTCTTCTCCCCTGTCTCATAGCTGACAAAGTAAGAAAGAGCCTGTGGTCTAGAGGTTAATACATCTGCCTAACATGCAGACAGCCCAGGTTCGAATCTCAGAAGGGTATGTCTGGTTGAAAAGAACTAAAAAGTTCGAAATGGCTATTCCAGTTCTCCCTTAATTCTTTGTTAGCAATCCAAGTATTAAGTCTATATATTTCCACCCATGTAGTTCCAAATCAGCAAGAGCTAATGAAATGTTTAACCAGTCCACAATGTGAAACATACAGCATTGCTAAAAATTAAATGTCAACCTGCTGAGAAGCACCATGTTTAAAGTAGACATTCATTTATTTCTGCCATACTGTTTTATATAGTAACTTTGGCTCCAACACTCCACAGCTTGTGTCGAAGTAATGAGTTAGGAATGTAATTCTAAAATATGCTTCATTTAACCCCAGCTAATAAACCAGCCCAGGAAGATTTCTAGAAAAAACTTTCAGAAGTATTTTTTTTTAAAGAATGATCTACATTTGATATGCCTTCCTGTGATACTCTGCCAAAACAAGGCTTTCCATTAACTCCCTTGATAATAAATTTAAGGAATTCAAAAGCTGTTAGGAAGTGTTAACAGATGCATTTTTAAGCAATGCAGTACTCTTTAGAGGGATGAGAAATGAATCCTCGATTTGGTTTGATTACTATCTATCCTTTTTAAGCTCCTAAATAAAAACAGCATGAACATTGGGAATCCCGCTTTTCATAAGGGCCTCTTGGAAATATAGTCCCAATATCACAACTGAGTGGGATGAATATTCACATTTAATAGAGGTATAGCTCAAGAATATAGCCAGTAAACCTGAGGGCTTTTCCTGACCACCTGCCAAAGGAAACCAGATTTTTATATTGGCACTTGTATTCTTAATCTATTAAGAAATATTTTGGGGGGAAATAAAATAATAGCTGGCAAGATTTCAGATTATCAGTTTTAAAATCACATTAAAAATAATTCAGCTGAAGATTTAGGATGCAAAGTCTCAAGAGAGTTTTATTTGTTTTTGATGAAATAAACTACACTTTGTTATTTAATCACTGCAATCAATCTGGCAGCAGCAATGTAAATGCTTCTATAAGAGAATGTATATAGAAGGACTGGTTTTAGCATTTTAGCTAAAAATGATTTTCTTTAAGTGTTTAAGAATAGGAAAAAAGTATCTGGTAAATCTAAATGTAAAGCCAGTTTGGTCTAGTGGTTAAGGCACTAGGCTAGAAACCAGGAGACCATGAGTTCTAGTCCCGCATTAACCGTCAAAGCCAACTGGGTGACCTTGGGCCTGTCACTCTTTCTCAGACCAATCCACCTCACAGGATTGTTGTGAGGAAAAACAGAAGGAGGAAGGTGGTTGTATATGTTCACTATCTTCAGTTATTTGTAAACATAATAAAGATAGGATAAAAATAAAAGTAAAGGTTTCCTCTGTCCAGGCGTGTCTGACTCTCTAGGGAAGGGCTCATCTCCGTTTCTTAGCTGAGAGAGCCCGTATTGTCCAAAGACATTTTCCATGGTCATGTGGCCAGCATGAAACATGCCGAGGAGTACCAAAGTGGTACCTATTTATCTACTCCCATTTGCATACTTTTGGATTGCTAGTTGGGCAGGTGCTGGGGGCAGGTAACAGGAGCTTATCACGTCACATGGTGCTTAGGTCTCAAACCTGGACTGTCAACTTTCCAGCCAACAAGCCCAGCATCTTTAATCACTGAGCCATCGTGCTCCCCAAAGACAGGATACAAATCAATAAATTATTTATAAATAATAAAAATAAAAATAAATGTTTACCTCCTTGAGTTATTTATTAAAAAAAGTAAAGTCAGGATATAAGTGAATAAATAAATAAACAACATACATTTTCTCTCTCTTCATATTGGCACCTAGAGTAGCTTCAATAGTGAGATGAGCAGAACATAAATTTAATCAATAAACATTGGGAAGGGTTAGCATTGATTATAAGATCTATTGATGTAAGTCATGATAATCTGCCATTTAAATGATAAGTTACCAAGTGAGTTAAAATCTGAAATAGAAGTGCATCATTTTCTGATTTACGGGTCAGCTAAAGTTAATATGTTGTCATGATATTAAGCCTATCATTACCACAACACTCAGGGTGAGTTGGTCATGGGCTTTGAAGCATTATGACTAATCAGACTCCATTTCTCAAATCTGAAGCCTACACACTCATATTAATTGATCCAGCTGAGCACTGCTTTCAGAGAAAGTCAGCCTGCAGAGAATCATCAAGTGAGATTGCATGTAGCTTCACCACATGATAAATCAAGAACTTGAAGCCTTAGAGCAGGCATGTCAAACTCGTGACGTCATGTGACGTTGCGCGACGCATCGGGACTTTTTCCCCATTGCTGGCAATAGGGTGGGTGCGATTTCGGCGTGACACATCTGGTCTGCAATTTGACATGCCTGACTTGGAGTTTTAAATAAATAAATAGTATGAAGGAAAAGGTATATATGTCATTGAGTGTATATCCTCAGCTCACTACCTTATATGAAGGTCCTCAAGTAGTAGATTGGGTTTAGAAAGAGCAACTGGCCTGAAGCCAGGCAGTTACTGCAGTTCCATGATTGAAGATGGACATGAACCTAAATTGTAATACTCACCAACAAAAAAGAAGCAAGATTTTGCAATGAACAAAGAGATAAATAATTGCTTTTATAGATATGTCATTTATATTTGGGTGTGTGTATGTAGGACAAAGGCAGAGAGAATCAAAACATATTATACTGGGGAATGTTTATTATTGTTGTTATTGTTATTATTATTATTATTATTATTATTATTATTATTATTATTATTATTATTATTGAAGTCAATACTGTAAGCAGTGTTAAGTGCAGAAAATTCTGTATTTTTAAATTTTCATAGTGAAGCACTAAATTTCTGTGAAAAAAGAATTGTTTTCCTGTTGAGCCACACCAAAGTAGTAATACACAAAGTCCATAAATAAGTGAAAATAACTAATTCAAATTTCAGTATTGCAGAACTAAATTGAAGTCTGAATTATGTGAATTAATTTAACATCTTCTGAATGTTCGGTTATAATTTGAACATTCAGGAAATTCATTTCAGTGTGAAGTATGCTTTTTGTAGGACTGAATAGGTTATAAAAAATGGTGAGGCGCTAATATTTTGATTGATGGATTTGCTTTCTGTTGAAAAATCAAATTTAGATTTTGTTCTTTTAATACAATTTTAGTTTTGGAAAACTGTTTAAAAGATACAGAAGTCCTCACCTGTTGCAGTATATGTCTTTCTCTTAGAGTCATTAACCTTCTGTGAAGTTCAACTAATTCATCAAGATATGCCTAAAAATAAATAATTACAGATTAAAGCAAACAAGATAAAGTTTGTCAGTTTATGAAACTTCATAGTTTTGCTCACAAATATTTTCAATGTGATACGATCTCACCAACATAATAAACAATGTACAGTACATGTAATACAAAATGCTAAAGGAATAATTAAGAAATATTTAACTAAGTCACATGCCATTTACATATAGATATATGTACAAATTTACACTTTTATGTAGGTGTTGATTTCAATTAACTTTTTTGGATAAATTTAGATTCTAAAGTATAGAAGCACGATTTAAAGATTTTTTTTCTATTTACCTTATCACAATCACCATTCTTTATCTGTTTTTCAGATTTACTTTGTTTTATAGGACTCTTTACTTCCAGAATCTACAAAATGAAGAGTAAATATTTAAGGACATTNATAAATGTGCCATATTAGCTTTAAAATAGGTCATGGTACTTGAATTTTGTTTCTAAACTTCTACAATACTAGAATTATATCCATATGTTGAAGTCTTTGTTTTATATATAGTTCTTCTACGAGCAGGGACCTACCATTTCCAGAACAGTTTCAATGAGCATTGAATCTACTTGAGCATTGATCTACAAGTATTCATTTGCATAATCAGGTTAAATCAATAACTTTAATGTAGTGCTTAATAAGTATCAAGAATGCAGTGACTTTTGAAGTAGCCAGACAATAACAAATCTAAGTAACAGAAAATAACAACAGATTGTTGCTGCCTACATGTATGCATATGACATTACTTGAAAAAGTGTCATTTCCTGACTTTTGGTTATGTTAAAAAGTAATAATTTGAGCTAATTTCCAATGAAATTAAAAATATGACTGATTTGTAATGACTGAATCACAGATCATTTTATACTGTGAAGTACAGGTGACCCTTAGAACTGATACTTGCACTTACAACCATCATAGCATCCCCATAGTCACTGATCAAAATTTGGATGCATGGCAATCAATATGTATTTATGATAGTTAACAGTGTCCCAGGATCATGTGAACACCATTTGTGATCTTTCCAGCTGGCTTCTGACAAGCAAAGTCAATAGGGGAAGCCAGATTTGTTTAATGAATACACGATTTACTTAATAGCTGCAGTGATTTGCTTAACAATTGTGGCAAAAATGATCATAAAATCGGGTGCCACTCACTTATAGGGGAGATAAATGTTATCCATCTCAAACTAAAAAGTAAATGTATCATTACACATATCTTTGGAAGAATCTTTTTCAGAAAATATTTTGGGTTATAACAGCACAAAGCAAATTCAGTAAGATCTGCACAAACTGGAAAGATTCAGGACTAATTAACACTAAGCATTTATAAAACTAAAGAAGGCTCACAAAGTTGGGAAAATAAAAATGTTTACTGGAAAAATTAAACAACAGAGACTGCTGTGCTTGTGCCAAAACACGATACCTGGTTATTGTTGGTTTTTAATAAAGGTGGAGGATCATGGTGTAGAGGTGAAGAAGCAGAACTGCTATCACTGTCACTTCCGTCACTTAAACTAACCCTGAGCAAAACAAAAAACAAAAACAGTAGAGGAATGAAAAGGTAAGCAGCAGGTAGATTTTGGTCAATACACAAATGAAAAATTCAAGGGTTCCTAATTTACTACAAATTATGAAAACTCTAAATTATATTTTTAAGACTACCACATCTTATCTGTCATGGTTAGAGTTTGACATTACTGACAGCATATTAAGACAGAGGATCCAATCTTTGCAGTTTGGCAGCCTGGTTGGGGGGTGAGGGGAACCATGCTGCACGAGTGGCGGGCTGGTGTGCATGCACATAGCTCAACTTGTGCAAGTTGACCTGCACATACGCTGTGCACATACGCTGGCCCGCTGCTCATGCAAGTTGAGCTGCTTGCATACGTGAGCATTCCAGCCTGCCACTCACACAGCTTTGTTCCAAATAGGCCATCGCCCAAGGGTTGGGGACCCTCTGTATTAAGATACCAGACATAAGAATCAAAGAAATTAAGTTTAATGTTAGATATATTATATATTCTACTATGGCAATTTGAATTAAATAAATTATACCAAATGTGCATAATATACACATTGAAACTCTGATTCAAGACTGAGGAATTTGTTCTCTCCAAATGTCCATTAAAGCACCTACATCAGCATTTTTTCATTTATACAACAACAACATCAAACGATACAATTTGTCATTTCCATAAAATGAAAGAAATTTACACAAATCCCTTAATTTGTCTCATTTGCTATATAAATGTGTTATATAAATTGCTGAAAATAAAATAAATTCAATTTCTGGGTGGAGGATTTTTTGGGGAGGTGTCTTGTTTGGACTGTTTTGGATGCTATGGATATGTCCATTATTTGAGAGGAATGTCAGACAGACATTTGTCCCTTGCATCCAACAAAATCAAGTTTCATTGCAGTTTGATCAGAAGATAGTTCTGCAAAAAGATGAGGGTGCAGGAGATGACCAGGCTGAGTCCAAGGTAGGAGTCAAATGCCTCATCAGTCTCGAGTCCCTTCATGCCCGCAAGAGATCTAAGTCCAGCCCACCTTGATCTCCACTGACTCTTATCTATCGCCGATTTGCTTTGACCATTAGTAGTTCAGATTCTTGTAGAACAGAAGCTTGCAATAAACTTTTATATTCATTTGAACTGCCTGGATTCCTGATTTCCTGCACTTGACAGGAGGTATTTTGCAGAAGATAAGAGTGGTGGAAATAGTACATTCACCATAGCATTCTAAAAAGAATGAATGATGGGTTTGGGGAAACAGGACCTTATTCTGAAGCTAAGGAAAAATACAATAGTATGAACTGTTAACTATTTAAGACTGCGGTCCCCAACCTTTCCGGCTTTGTGGACCGGCGGCAGTGGTGGTGGGGGGAGGGGATGGTTCTGTGAATGCAGCAGACGAGCATGCGAGTGCAGCTCCATTTGCGCAAGTGGCAGGCACTTGCCCACTGCTTGTGCAAATGGAGCTTCGTGTGTGAGCATGAGCACCTGCCACTTTCACAAGTAGAGCTGCGCACACTTGCCCACCACTTGTGCAGCCTGGTTCTAACAGGCCATAGCCTGGTATCAGGCTGCAGCTCGGGGGGTTGGGGACTCCTGATTTAAGAAACAAACAAATATTGTTTTTATCATGGAGAGATAGTGGTGGAGGAACTGTATTGGAGAGAACTCAAAAAGAATATTTTCAAATCAGGGAAATATGAAAATAGCAAGTGCAGTTTGACGTAACTATGTGAAGCACACTAGGGCAAAAAATATTAATTTCATAGATTTCTGGCCACTTATGTCTTGAAGTTCAATCCCCTGCTTTGGCAGGAATCAAAATTAAAACATCCTTGAAAAATGTGTGCCAAGTCAAGGGGATCCCACAAAGATAATTTCTTTCACAGTCAAACCATTTTATCTGTTAGGAAGTCACCATCTACGCCAGGGGTGTCAAATTGCCAGCCCATGGGTCGGACGCGTCACGATGAAACCGTGCCCACCCCATTGCTGGCAATGGGGAAAAGGCTCCGATATGTCGTGCGACGTCACGTGACATTGCGAGTTTGACATGTCTGATCTACGCACTCCTTCAAATAAGTCTATTTTCCATAACTCAAGACCATTGTTACATATCCTAACCTCTGGGATGACAAAAAATCGGTCATGGCCTTCTTATATGACATCACATATTTTAACATGACTATGCTGCTCTTTAGTTCTTTTTTTCCTTAAAGCTAAAACTTTCTTTAGTCTCTCCATATAGGACTTAATTTGCAGCCCCCCTGTTGATCCTCATTGTGCTTTTTTTTACATCCGTCCCAATTTCTCTGAATTGTACTGAAATTGTGGAACGGAGAACTGAATATAGCAGTGAAGTGGAGAATGGAACGGAACTATTACATCTCATGAAGTGGAAATTACATTTCATTTAATGCAGTTCAAAACTGTGTTTGCCCCCCCCCCTTTTGCAGTCATATTATACTCAGTGTTTAAGTTGGCAATCAAATACGGCTTCAAAGTTTTCCACAAGTACTTTTACAAAGCCAGATGTTCCCATCTTATAACTGATAATTTAACGTCCTTTCCTAAGATAAAAACTTCCAATTAGCCGTTGTTAAAGCTGACTTCTTAAAATTCACTGTACATGGACTAACGAATGAAAAGCACAATACACACATCAGAGAGAGAGAGAGAGCAGGAGATTTTACTCATCTTTCTTGGCATGCTGAGCTTTTAAAACAACCTCCCAGATTCTTTCTTAAAATGTTTAAAATTTTCTTAAATCTATGCATATTCTTTTCTTTTTTAGCATGCAGTGTTTTAATGAATCTATTAAATATTTCTGCCTTATCTCAAAATCTAAAAAAAATCTCTTTACTATCTTTGGCTTGCTTTAGGCTGTCAAATTATCTGGAATTTATTTTTCTAATTCCTAACCTGCGCACTCTACTTCCACCATGAGTATTTATAGGTCTCTCCATCTCAGAGTCATTGTCATTCTCATCTGCTTCATCAGATTCATCTTCATTATCATCAGAATGCAGATCTTTCATTATAGACCTCAAAGGACCTAGTGAATAAAAACAAAAAGGGACACAATTCAACAATAGGAATTCACATGAAGCCTATTTATGGTTAGCTTTATAATAAAACAAGTCCTAACAAAATTTTTAAGAAAGGAGAAAGGAAGATCTGATCATTAAACAAAAGATGCACTGCTTGGGGGAGCTTATGAAGCAAATGCTTAAACAAAAGTAAATTTATTCAAGGACCAGTTGACTTAAAACAGGATTATTTCTGTCAACAAGGAGATTAGTGTTTTAAGTGTTTGCAGAATAAGCCCCTTGGAATGTTAAGTAAAGCAACTTGGCATTCTACAGACCCAAATGAATCTTTAAAACAAAACAAAGCAAAATAAGATGCTATAAAAGACCCTTAAAGGTATCTTATACTGAAAAAAAAATCTAAAGAGGCCACAGTAACAGTACATTTTGCTAGACTAATCCGTGTATTGAAAGTCATAGTCTAATAAATCATTGTGATTACAAGTTGCTCTAGCCAAGGCATTCTTTGTCTGCCTGTTTTTGATCTACTTAGAATATAGCTGTCTTCTTTAGTCTAAGGTCAATATCAGGTCAAGCCAGCTTTTTGCATGCTCATATGTATAAAGTGTGTCAATTCCAATAGAAGAGACCTATTTTTATCCAGGGACTGGATAAGGGAATCCTAGGCCTCCTACACTAATGAAGTTGTATTAAATAAAAGTTCTACAATTAGATACTTAAAATGTGAACATATTTTAATAACATTAAAGACATTTACATAGAAGCATTAGTTTCCAGAAGGAAACTGATTTAATCTGCTTAGAGGTTGGATAGCAACAAGAAAAAAAAAATCTTTGAGCTAATTTTTGAGCTAAAGCTCTAAAAATAATTCTGCCACTAAAAACAGATTAGTTTAATTCTTAACATCATTATTAGTGGTATTATTAATTACAATTTGATATGCTGGTCTATGCCAAAATAAAGATTGGCTGTTATTGAATTACTAATTGTTTTATTAATTAATTCAGAAAGGCAAACTATATGGTTTGAAGGGAAATGGATTAATTAATTTATCTCCTGCCTTTCCATGATATTCAAAATAGCTAAAATAAAGAAGCACTAAGAAAGCACATTTTAAATATATAAAATAATCACAATCAGGGTTTCCTGCACAATCATAATAATTGTTAAAATACACTACAGAAACAGGGTACATTCCAGTTATGTGTCCTTAGTGTAAAACAGAAATTATAATCCAAACTACGGCTGTAGTTATTCATTAAGAAAGTATTAAAAACTGCATGCCACCTTCCAAAACTAATTTTTTTTAAAATGTGGCTTATAAAAGCTGTATAAGGAATTTGTTTCTGATAACTCAAAATAGGCCATGTCTTAATGGACTGGCATCATAGTCATTAGCCATTTTTATACTTTGCAGTAAGCCATAGTTCTTTGTGTTTGTTTAGCAGCCATTGAGGCTAAACCGCAAAGAGTTGTTTAACAAATAATGTTTAAAATAAATAGTGGCTTAATGCAATGTGTGAACGAAGCAAGAATTTTCAAGTAACAGTACTAATAGTTTAGCTTAATCTTGATTTCATTCATTTCCAAGGGTGTCTCTGCTTAAAAGAAAGATAGGTTGTTTTATTTTGTTTCCATGTGGTTATTTATTTCTTCATTTATATCCCACCTTTATTCTTATTATTTTTTATAAGTCAGCAGTGAACATACTTAATATTTCCCTCCTTCTATTTTCCCCACAATAAGGATCCTCTGCCAACTCAACCCTTTTTAAATTTCTTTCTTATATCAGAATAAATAAGATAGCAGAATAAAAGGCAGAGAATTGGAGAAGATCACAAAGTATCAAGATTTAAAAAGTTGAAAGATTATGGCATAAACCTATGCATTGACAAAATTTCCATCTATCAATTATAAAAAGTCACACTGCTTGGATCCAAATATATACTCTGCTGATACATTATGACATCTTAGGTTCTTGGGAAGAACTTGATGCATGTGACAGCTAACAATAGCTAAAGAACTGGCAGCTATGACTTCATATTATTGTGTACATAATAATACAATAATTTATGATACTGTCATGGAAGTTATACTTATTTTGATATGTTGGCAAAGGAAGAATTTTCTTATAATCATTGCAGGAAAAAAAACTTAGAAATCTCAACTGATGAAAGAGCTGAATGCTTTTAGGATTTAAAAAATTTTTTTTTTACCTTTTTGAGAAACTAGATTCATGACATTGTGCTATTTACCATTAACAACGACACAATGGGAACTCCCACAATTATTTAAATAGTTTACTATAATATGTTTTTGCATATCTAAATATGCAAAAAATATGTTTTTGCATATCTAAATCCTAACTTCCTGAAAACTCCAAAGTCAAAAAAGGTTAAGAAATCTATTTGTTCCGTTTTAAAATAAATGATTTTTTTTTAACATTACAAGTTTACTGCTACTTATTTCTGCGAAATTTAAGACTGTTAGACCTTGGAGGGACTACTTTTTAAAATGAAATGTATCATGCAAAATATATTTTAATTCCAATTATAGCCCTGCATCTCACCCAATGGGACTGCCCCCCCCCAGTACCAGCAGAGAAGGCATTCTGCGGGCCCTGTCAGTCAAGGAGTTTTGGCTGGCAGAGTCCAAGAGAAGGCCTTCTATTCCGTGGTTCCTGCCCTTTGGAACATCTTATCCCCTGAGATGAGATCAGCTCCTACCTTCTGATCTTCTGAAAGGGCTTGAAGACCAGATGGCTTGGGGCCCCAACAGGGGAGTATCATACTAGAGGCGGTTGATAAATTAAGAGGCAATCCCATCTCGTACCCCTGCTCCCTCTTCCCCCATCTTTTAATATAATTTTATTTTGAATCATAATTCTGTTTTTAGCATTTTAGAAATATTTATCTTTTATAGTTTTAATGCTTTTATTAATGCTATAAACCACCCAAAGTCACTTCAAAATGAGATAGGCCACAAATAAACCAAATAAATAAATAAAGTACTTTTTAATTTTGAAAAAGTCATTTGTGTATGCAGCTATGCTGTTGTTATCGTCTATTGGGATATAGCCTGATTAGTTATCTGAAGTAACTAGAAATGCAGTTGTTTGATTTCTGAAGAAAGGTATAATTGCTGACTAAAATGTAGCTATTTCAGATGTTAACAAATAAAACTTAATGACCTAGGATTTATCACAGCACAGTGATGCTAGGATTAGCCGAGGAGTGGGAAGAACAGAATTCAAATCCCTACCAAGAAATCAAGCTCTTATAGGTAGTCCTGGACTATCGATCATAACTGGGATCAGAATTTCTGTTGCTAAGCCAGGCGGTTAGGTGAGTTGTGCTTGATTTTACAACCTTGTTCATTAAGCGAATTACTGCAGTCGATAAGTGAATCACGCAATTGTTATGTGAATCCAGCTTTCCCCCACTAACTTTGCTTATCAGAAGCTGGCTGGGAAAACTGCAAATGGTGATGCTGCAACTGTTGTAACTACATACCCGTTTCCAAGCCCTCAAATTTTGATCACATGACCATGAGGATGCCACGACAGTCCTACGTGCAAGAACGGGTTGTAAGTCACTTTTTTCAGTATTGTTGTAACTTTGAATGGTCACCAAATATATGATTCTACATCAAGGACTACCTGTATATGTGATTCATTGTTAGACAAACCTATTTTGCACAGATAAAATGAGAGGACAAAGGTTCTTAGAGCTATCCCTAGTAGAACCACAATCCATCTTTTTTTTTTTTAAAGTAAAAATGACATCTATCCTTTTTGCTGCATGCCCAAGCACCTGACCCCCACCCTCCTTTTTTTAAATGTTACCTTGCTGCCGGTTGTTCTGAGACGGTGTGAAACTGGAGCTAGAGCTGGAACTTGAACTTGCGGGGCTGGGTTGCTCGGACTTGGAAAGGAGAGAATGTGGCGAAGTCAAGAGAAAATAAAAATACAAAATTAGTTCATCTGCTTGCTCAAAAAAACAAACAGAAACAAAATACAAAGATGGATGGCCACATTTACTTTGCAACAAATGAAAGGAAGTAAGAACATTCTTTCATGTGATTTCACAATGGGATAAGACATTATCCAATGTGGGCAAGCTTTTTTTTCATTCCATATACTCTGGTTATCCTTTTAATCAAATTATCAGTGAACTTCATTTAGTAAGGCCACACCAGCCTTCCATAAGTTACATTTGCTGAAAATCCTCCAGCCAACTTATCTGGATAATACCCAGTGGGAGAGAACTGTTAAACATGTAGAACGATTGTAGAAAGAACCAGGGCTTTTTTTCGCATAGAACGCCCAGAACGGAGTTCCGGCACCTTTTTGGATGGAACCTTGTAGGGTAGGCAAGGCGGGTTGTATGACGTGCGTGAGTTCCGGCACCTTTTTTTTTGTTGTTGAAAAAAAGCACTGGAAAGAACTGTAGAACTAATGAGAAACCATGACACGGGAAAAGGCCTATATTTTCCTTAAGGTTGTATATTAAGAACATTATTCTCAAAGCTGTCAAACAACTTTATAATAATCTTAAAAGATTGTGCATGAAGATGCTTAACTTAACCAGGGGAAAGACTAGGGAATAGAAGTAGGGCCCATAACAAGTAATTGCAGCAGTTTTTTGTTCCTCAAGAAAAATGCTCAGGATGCTGTCAGGTTTTCTGAAATACAGGGAGGAATTTTAGAAGGAAAAATCTGCAGAACACTTTATGCTAGCCTTGTTATCTTTACTTGTTGTGCTAGGGTTAAGGTTTTCCAGCTGTATTTATGGTGACCTGCTTCCAATCAGAGTAGAGAATAAAGATTGGAGACGGTAAAGGACCTGATTGGCTACAATGAAAATAGCAAACAGATTTCAAACTGTTTCATACTAAATAGGTGGTATGAGGATAATTCTTACATATTGTAGGAATATATATTGTATTGCATTGTATTGTGGGTATTTATGACAACATAATAGCACCAAACAATTCCATTGTGTATAATCATATACTGTATACAAATCCGCCACGCTGTTAATTTTCAGAGGAAACAATATTATGAAAAGTGAGGAAAAAAGAGATAACAAGTCAAAAGAACTTAAAGGTAAGAGATAACAGAAAGAAAACGAGTCTAATTAAACTTTCACTATATCTTTCTATGCTTACAAACCATGTTTGCTTTTACCACATTCAAGCACTGATTTTTGTCCTTTAAAATTCCCACTTCTCTCCTTCTGAGGATTTTATCAACTCTATCCAGTCTCAGATTTCTTGGTCCTCTTTTTCCTCTCAAACCATTTGTTCCTTTTTCATGTATTTATCTGCTTCTTTTCTACTAGACTTTCACTTTTGTTTTCAGCCTACATTCATTTAGAACTCTTTCATTCTTGAACCTATCTCTTGTCCTACCTCACATTTCTTAGGCATTCACAATTGCATTCAACTTTATTTTTGTTTCTCTCGATATGTCCAATGCTCACTTCCATAACAAATGGGCAGGCAGGAGCGTACACATTTTAGCATCTCTTGATAAGCCTCAATTCCTCGCAACCACATACATTCTCTTCTTTTCTAACAGCATTTGCATTAAAGTTTCTCCGTTTCCCCATCCTTAGGTAAGCATTCTATCAAAACACATGAATTCATCTACTAACTAGAATCATAGGGTCTAGAACAGTGGTTCTCAACCTGTGGGTCGGGACCCCATTTGGGGTCGATCGACCATTTCATGGGGGTCGCCAAGCAAGGCTGTCCACCATTTTTTTTGTCCATTTTCCCCCCCTTTTCCGGCGGGTGCCTTACCTCCCTTGGGCTGGGCCAGCTGGTGGTCGGCCTGCTCTGTCTCTGCCGCTTGCCAGCTACGCCTCGGCCGGCGCAGGGGGCGGAACCACACATGCGTGGCGCTCCCGGGCAGGGAAAGTCCTCGACTTATGACCGGTTGGGTAGTCCTCGACGTACGACCGGTTTAGTCCTCGACGTACGACCGGTTTAGTCCTCGACTTACGACCGGTTTAGTCCTCGACTTACGACCGGTTGGGGTCGCGGCATTAAAAAGGTTGAGAACCACTGGTCTAGAACTTTTTCTAAACCTTTAATAGGAAACTTATACCATTACATCTTTTCTATCAAGTGAAACCACATTGGTTTTTGATATATTAATTTTCAGATCCATAATACTAGTTGTATCGCACAATCTAACATTTGCAAATCATTTAAGTTTGGAGCAAACACCATCTCCAATCACTGCATTTCAAGCATCACTGCAAGCATTTCTTATACATTTATCAATATAGCAAACCAAAGTGACATCAACATATCTTTCCCTTATTTTCTGATCAATGTTGAATCGTTAGATAAGCAATCCGTTTATTCTCATGGATGCTTTTCTTCGATCATATTCTGCTCTTGGCATATTCAACAATCAGCCTTCAAGACCATATTCATGCAACTTGTTTTTTAAGTAAAGCCATTCACTTTATCATAGGTAATACTCGACTTATGACTATAATGGAGTCTGTCCATCATGGTTGTGAATCATGACAGTGGTGATGCAGGTCACCCATGTAAACAACCCAATTTTAAACCTTGTTTGCAGTGATTGTTACGTGCCCATGTTAAGCAAACACTGTGATTGTTAAGGAAACCAATTGTTTCCTATAAGCCAGTATTGCTGAAAACTGAAAATAAATGTCAGTTTTTGATAAAACCATAGTAAAACAAAGTCATATGACCATAGAAAGCTGCAAATGGCAATAAATGTGGGCTGGTTACTAAACACCCGACATGCAGTCATGTGATTGTGGGGGGAACTGGATTGTAAGTACCCCCAGAGAGATCCTCAGAGAAACTTTGATTAGTCGCTAAGTGAATGTCATAAGCCGAGGACTACCTGTACATTTTCTAAATCAACAAATGTACAATAAACTTTTTCACGTTTGTACTTTCCCGAATATCCCACTGAAGCGCAAAACTCCAATCTGTGCAGCCCAGCCTAGCATAAAGCTTCACTCTACTTCCAAAATTTCATTGTCACCTCTTGAAATATTTCAACATGAATTCCAATAGGCATATTACCCAGAATACTTAATCTTCCTCTAATTCTGTATTAATTCTTGTTATCATTCATTTGTTATTCATATCATTTGTATAAGGGAAAAATGTAATAGTGTTATCTCAACTGACACATGCAAATGCAGTTAAAGAGGTTAAACAGCCACACTTTTACTAAACTATATTAATATCTTTTTTTACAGTTATTCCTGCAGCCTTATCATTTCTCAATATTCTCATAGCATTCATGACTTTTTAGAATAATTTTTCCCCTAAACACTAACCTGTATATCATTTGTTTAATCCTTACCATTGGTCCTTGAAGTTCCAGCCATTGCAACATCCCCATGGTCACATGATTTCAATCTGGGCGCTTGGTTGCCCAGCTTGCAGTTATGATGTCATGTGATCGATGTCACGTGATCACCATTTGGGACATTATTCTCGGCTGATTTCCCACAAACAAAGTCAATGGGGAAACCAGTAGGGAAGGAAGGTTGCAAGTCATCCCAGTAAATTGTTCCTGTTGTCTTTTTTGCAGAGCAACTTAATACAGAGTACATATTCCCCAGCAGCCCTTGCCCACCACAATCCATAGCACATATTTGCTCGCAATACCCTGCCTTCCCATGGCCTCTCCTGGTCCTCCCAAAGCTCCCTGAATTACTGAATTACTTCTCGTCTAACTATTCATGACAAATCAGTTGGCCTGGCATGTGATGGCAGTGTAAAGTGGCAGTGGCAGCAGGAGCCCCTGGGGAAGCTGAGAAGTTAGATGGCCAGGTGACCAGCGGTGATAAGAATGAGAGCTGGTTCTTCAGCTGCCACTTAATCGGCCAGGTGTTACACTGCCCACTTTGGCAGCTCTTCTCTCCTTTCTATGTAGGCCAAGGTGGACCAGGACTGCCACTGTGCTGGAGATCTCAGGGCAGGTGTGTTTAATGACTATCTTGTATGATGTCATCCAGACTGCTAAAATCAGGACTGGTAGACTTTTTAATAAGTTGGTGGCAGGTGTATGGGGTAGGTTTGGTTAGACTTGCCTGCTGCCCTCAAGTGAGAGATAAGGGTAGGTTGGTAGAGGTCTTTGCCTGACTGGCTCTCTGGGTATCAGACCCCCCCCCCCACTGGCCCATGTGAAAGCAGGGTGGCATATCTGTTGTGTGTGTTAGAGTGGAAGAAGGTTTGGGTGCTGGTTATTGTGAGAAGGAGGGCCTGCTTGCTCAAAAAACAAATTGAAACAAAATACAAATAAAAAGTTGGAGCATGGAGATCAATGGATGCAGATGATGGATCAGGTACTTGTTTTATCTATCTATCTATCTATCTATCTATCTATCTATCTATCTATCTATCTATCTATCTATCTATCTATCTATCTATCTATCTATCTATCATCTATCTATCTATCTATCTATCTATCTATCTATCTATCTATCTATCTATCTATCTATCTATCTATCATCTATCTATCTATCATCATATTTCTAAACCGCCCATCTCCCGGAAAGAGAGGCTCTAAGTAATGTACATTATAATATGACCAATAAATAAAACACTATATAAAATATCAAAAGGGGAAAAATCCTAAAATGGCCATTTAATGTTGGATTATTACAAATGGGGGGAGGGGCTCTGAAGGAACTACAGTAACTAGCCAGCCCCATGGTTGTCTGTGTCTCCTACCCCATGCAAGGCTGCAGAGTCAAGTTTTGATCCCTTTGTAGAAGGTCAAGAGATTGGGGGCTTTCCTCACCTCTGGAGGCAGGATGTTTCACAAAGCATTTACTGGCCAGATGCTCTTCCTGATGCTTACATGAGTTTGCAGCAGACAATTACTCATTGCTCCCAGAGAGAGCAATATCTGCCGCTATCTAGGATTGAACTCAAAGCCTCCTGATTGTGCGGCGTGAGCACCACCTCTAGGCCACAGCACCACTCATATAAGTCTAATAAATAAATGTTACCTAACAGTTATTATTTTCTCCCAGATCATATCCATTTCTCCAAAATGCATCCCTGGTTCTTCCATTATCATCAATCACATACTTATCAGCAGGGCTTTTTTTCAGCCGGAACGCGGCGGAACCGCGTTCCGGCACCTTTTTCCGGGCCGGCCGCACCGGAAATAGCCCCTCCCACACCGGAAATAGCCCCTCCCAAATTTTACTTGCATTCCTGTTCTCTAAAGGGGCGGTCCTAGGGTTTGATGAGGGCGTGGCCAGGTTTGAGTTCCGCCACCTTTTC